>NC_050573.1:33359618-33472118 GCF_011100635.1 Trichosurus vulpecula | reverse complement strand
ACTTGTCAGGGATCCTAGAACCTATGGATTAAAACAAGAAGGTACCTCAGGTCCCTCTCTCATTTTTACAGATGAAGAAACAGAGCCCCAGGTTGGTGATGTGAGGTAACAAGTTTCATGGCTGGAATAGAAGCCCAGGCAAGCCCTCTAACTATAAAACCAGTGCTATTTAGAACATAATAGAGTGTTTGCTCTGGTAGTATACAGGAGATGCTTGTCTAAGGAAGGGCTGACCTAGTGGAAGCCCTCTGTGGTCTCTTCCAGGCTCTCAGATTCTTGAATCGACCAACTCAATCAGGAGAGTGCCAACCTGGGGATCCGGATCATTCTTGGTAATAAAGCCGAGCAAGATGGTGAGGAAGGAGTTCATGCTTTCTCCCCTTTAATGACCTTTCTCAAGCCCCTTTACTCCCTGGGTTACAGCATTCTCACTCCTGTCTACTGCCAAAAGACAAAGGCACTTACTAGCTGTGTGACCTTGGGCAAGTCACTTAACTCCAATTGCCTGCCCTTCTCTCAAAAAAAAAATTTTTTTTTGTAAAGACAAAAGCAGATGAGAAGGGCAGGATGGATTAAACCCAGGAAGGCAGAAAGCAGAAGAAATACAAATCAGAAAGCCCTCTAACCCATATTCCTTCCATATTCAGTCATCAACAGGGCATGAAAGAGCTCTTTAAGCAGAGATTAAAGTAGACGTTGGCCAGAACTATGCCATGGAGCCCCAGGAAGGAGACTGACTTCAAGGATATTTATTAATTAAATTCCAGACATTCATTAATCATTTACTCTGGGCAGGCGAGCACTGGGGATACATAGAAGAAATCAATCAATTCAATAAACATTTATTACAGAAACAGATGTCATCCTTTGTTCTTGAAGAGGACCAGTACCATCATGGGTAAAGTCTTGACTTGTGTGCAAACTGGATGTAAGTGAGCCAGAGCTTTGAAAAGTCAGTCTCACTCCTCCAAGAATCATCACGCAAGTCAAGACAACTGGCTAAGGACTGGGGAAAGGCCTTTTACGGATGAGAGACTGAGGCAAACAGGGTTAAGTGACTTGCCCAGGGTCACACAGCTAATAAGCATCTGAGGCCAGATTTGAATTCAGAGGAGTCTTTCTGACTCCGGGATGGCCAACCTATCTAGGAACAGCAGTAATAATCCTTCACTTATATAACTAAGGCTTCCAAAGTAAGGCAGGTGGTTCAAGTATCACCCCCATTTTACAGGGAGGTTATTTATTAAGCTGGATGGCAGGTACTTTGCTGGGCACTGCGGACATAAAGACAAAAATAAAACAGGACCTGCCCTCGAGAGGCTTACATACCATGAGGGGAGATGACTTTCTGTTTGGTGTTTAAAGCCCTTCACAGACTAGCCTCCCCCTGCATTTCCAGTCTTCTTACACCTTATTCCCCACCGTGTACTCTTTAATCCAGCGACACCAGCCTCTTCACTGTGCCTAGAATAAGCCCATCTTCTGATCTAGGTGGCTGGAAGGGACATTCTATGAAGTCCATACATGAACAAGAATCCCCTTTAAAATCCACACAGCTCTGCTTGAAGACCCCCAAGGAGGAAGAGCCCATCCCAACTGGAGATAGCTCCAGTGGTTAGGAACCAACACGCAACATTAATTCACTCCTAGCTCCAAGATCTGCCCTCTGGAGCCAAGCAGACCAAGGCTCTTTCTTTCATTGGACGGCTGCACAAATACTTGAAAATAGCTCTCCTGGTTCCACTAAGTCTTGTTCAGGTTAAACATCCATCTCTGCGGCCAGGGTGTTAACCAAAGGTTAAACACCTTTCATCCTTTAACCGTCAGAGCAGAATAAATTCTCTGCTCCCTTCCAGTGCCAGCATTCCAGATTATGGCAAGGATGGGTGAACCCACAGTGGAGAGTGGCTTCTTCTTGACCGAAGACCCAAGGACTTGGGAAAGGCCCCTTCTCTAATCTTCCTGAGCTTCATATCCTCCAAAAAAATAGCTTTTCTGGAAAGCAGATTCTAAATATTTTATTTCCACCAGGTTATGGTCCTACGGTCCACTGCAAGGTTTGCTTCCCCAAGCCAGGGAGATAGAAGGCGAATCCTGGGAGGCCCGGGAACAAAGGTCTTCTTTAATTAAGTCCCACCCAGTGCAGGAAGCCAAGAGTAGAAGCTAATGTTCTTTGGAAACAGTAGAAAGACCTCATTTTCTCATGGGCTCATAGATTATAGACTGAAAGAGATTTTAAAGATTATCTAATTCAACTTCCATTTTATAGATGAGGAAACTGAGACCCAGAGAGCTTAAGTGAATTGCCTGAGGTTACAGAGACGGTAAGTGGCAGAGCCCCAGGTCCTCTGACTCTAGGACCCTCTTTCCCCTATATCACCATACTCTTATTTTTTTAACTTCTAATTTTAATTTTTTAATTTAATTTAATTTTTAAAATTTAATTTTAATTTTTAAATTTAATTTTAATTAATCAGGGTTAAGTGACTTGCCCAGGGTCACACAGCTAATAAGTTGTCTGAGGCCAAATTTGAACTCAGATCCTCCTGACGTCAGGGTTGGTGCTCTATCCACTATGGCACCACCTAGCAGCCCCTTAAATTAATTTTAAAAAAGGTTTTATTAATGCTTTTCATTTTTATGCTACAGTTATTTCCTAATATACCCCATCCCCAAACCAGAGGATTCCCCCCTTGGACCAGAGAAAAGCAGCTTAGCGGCCAAGCGTGACAGCATAAGCCCCATTCCTCACCTGTAGCCCCCCACCCCCTCCCCGAAGGAGGGAAGTGTTAATAGGTTCTCCTTGTATTCCCTAAGCTACACTCACCATTGTGGAGGCCGAGTAGACATTCTGGTTGTATTTCACCTTCAGGTCCATGTAAAGGTGCCACGTGAAGTTGACGGTGTAGAGAAAGGATGAGATGTAGAAGATCTAGGAAAATTCAGACAGCCAGTCAAATTCGTCCACTTGCCCATTCATTCCCTCAGCCTCCCAGTTTCTCCTAATGACACTAACCACTTGCTGGTTCACCAGTAGAGGGCACGTTTCGAACCTAGGGAAAATTTAGTGACTTGTCTGTGATTCAGACAAGTCAAACCCAACCAGAGCCCAGCTCCAGCCTCTACGGTGGATGTTAAGGCTACTGATATCTCTTGCCGAATGCTCACAGCACCATCATCAGCTGCCCCTATGGAGAGTTTAGAGCTGTTTGCAGGGATGGGATGGGATGGTAAAGGTTTAACAACCGGCTCTCCAGAAGAACAAGGAACAAACAAACCCGCAATACACTTTTAATCTGCACCATTAACATTTTCTCCATCACTTTCTTTAAGTCTAGGTAATCAACAAAACAATAAATCAAGCCATAATTTTTCAATTACCAAAGTGCAAATGCTCACGCTGATAATTTAACAACCAGCTCTTGCCAGTCAGCCAGCTGGTTGGAGCTGGCTCCAACACATCCCTCGATGTATTACACTTCTAGCCAACCTGCTATAACACAAAATTCTTTGGAGCTCAAAAGGAATCTTTGAAGTTACCTAATCCAAATTCCCATTCAATGCACAAATCCTACAGTCACAGACAGTATCCTGGATAAGCAGTCATCCACACTCCGCTTAAATACCTGCAGTGGGGCTCACTGCCCCTCACAAAGCAACCTATTCCAAAGCCTTGAACATAAATGAATACGTGAAGGATCTGCCATTTCGTCGGTGCGGAGAACTTCGTGTGTGGAAGCTCACTCGACCAACATGACTTGTAACCCATCTAGAACCTAGCAGGTCTGTCCTGGGGAGCAGCAGTCTGAGACAAACAGTGGTTAGATGATTGGCCAGCGGTCCCACGGCTAGCATGAGAGGTGGGAGACGAACCCAGATCTTCTTGCTTCTGAGCCCAGAACATCATGTACCACTCCTTGCTCACGGTAATAGAATAATGAATGTTTATATGAGTTCAATGGAATTCCTTTGTTAGACTGCTCAAATATTTGGAAAGTTCTTTCTAGCACTGAACAAAATTCCTCTCCTCCGTCATTTCCGCTCACTGGTTCGAGCTCATCCTTCCAGAGCTACGTTTCCTCTCCTGTATAAGATCTGTCAGATACTTGCAGACAGTTATTGTGTGCACCCTGAATCTTCTCTTCTCCCTTCAGAAACTTTCTTCAGCTTTCATCAGCTGATGGTCTGGAGGCTTGTTCACCTTCTCTGGTCATGCTCCAATTTGTCACTTTTGGAGCAGGGAGGATGCGGGGGTGAGGGTGAGGTTCTGGGCCTGTGATTTTACCAGTGTAGGGACCTCCCAGTGTGGAAACACCTTCCACCAATGCAGATCACATCTGAGAAAAACTTACAGCTGAAAAAGACCTTAAAGAGCAACTTATCCAACCCCCTCATTTAACAAATACGGAAGCTGAGAGGCAAGTGACATACCCACAGTCACACAGCCAGTATGTGTCAGAGTCCTAATTCTGAGGGTGGTGCTGGATTTTCTTCTTCTATACTACTATACCCAGAACTGAACACAACATTCCAAAACTTGTAGATCCAGATTTAAAAGAAAAGGGAAAAATATTCATATTTTGAAACAACAAAAACCTTCATAGGTTTTTTCCCTCTAAATAGCGAACTTGTCAAGAGCACATAAATATGACTGAGAGAAGCGATTGCTGTGAAATTATAATGATTAAGCCGGACAACAGAGAAGTAAGAAAACACATCCCATTCCCTTCTTTGCAGAGGTGGGGCCTATGGGTGTGGAACACTGCATATGCTGTCCGACTTGGGTAATATTCAATATTCTCTTGAACTATATTTCCATTTTCTTTTTTCATTCTTTCTTACAAGGAGTGGCTTATTGCATAAGAAGAAGGAGAGGGATAGATTGAAAAATGTTCGTTGTTGTTGGGTCGTTTTCAGTCATGTCTGACTCTTCACGACCCCATTTGGGGTTTTCTTGACAAAGATACTAGAGTGGCTTGTTGTTTCCTTCTCCAGCTCATTTTACAGATGGGGAAACTGAGGCAAATGGGGTTAAGTGACTTGCTCAGGGTCACACAACCAGTAAGTATCTGAGGCTGGATTTGAACTCAGGAAGACAAGTCTTCCTGAAGTCAGGCCTAACACTCTAAATAAAGTTGATGTACAAACAAGTTATCCATTTTAAAAATGAGCCAGAGAATGTAGGATTTTGGATAAAGCAATGACATAAAGGAAGGTCACTCTGCCTTATAATGTTTATAAGGTTAATGCAAAGAAATCACCTTAAACAAACTCATGAGTCCTCGCAGAGGATGAAGAAGCAGAGAGATTGTATGAAGATACTCCCAAGGTTCTCCAAAGGAAACTGGCTGGCACAATTTCAGAGTAAAGATGGGCACAGAATGGGGACATGGGGAGATAAGCACACTGGGAAATATGGTTCAGCATCAAGAAATAACAACCAGCAGAGAGGCAGCGTCACAGAGTGGACGGGGAATCATCCTGGTGACCGTACTGAGGCTGGGCTCCATCCACCACACGGCTCTGCTCCCCTAAGTCATTTCATCTCTCTCAGCTTCAGTTTCTTCATTTGAAAAATGAGGATAACAGTTACGTCTAAGGAAGCTACATGACCCCAGAGAAGTCATTTAACCGATAAATTGCAGAGAAGGTGACTATCCGCATTAGTAGAAGTTTCTTCATTTGAGAATTCCGTACCAATGAAATCATAAATCCAATTTTTATTCCTATTGGTACTTCACAGGGCTGTGACGTTCAAATGATGGAATGTGTGTAAAGTACTTTGCAAAGTAACACAAAGAAAGGATGGCTGCGTATACTTCAGCCAATCTCAAAGTAAACAGCTATGGGTCAACATAGGACCTACCGTGGGAGAGAAAGCTTTGCTATTTCTCCATGTGGGGCCTACACTCCAACTTAGCCCAGCTCCAGAAGGAAAAATCCTGAGTTTGCTCATCTCTCACCTGCTCCCTCATCTCTTCATAGCAGCACCCTCCAACACTGAGTATTTCTAGTTTAACCATAACTCCAGAGACCGGCTCAAGCTCTACAGAGCTCGAGGCCCCACAGTCTCGACTGAGGGTACAAAAGACTTGATTTATGCAAAGCCACACCATCAGAGGATCTAAGAATAGCAACGGCTAGGAGGATTAATCAGATTGAGTCTCTCAGAGCCAGATGGTCCCAGCAGAGTTCTCCAGGCCAGATGTCATGCAGGCGTCTGGGATCATAGATTTAGAACTGCAAAGGGTCTCTGAGGCCATCTAGTCCAGTCTCTTTGTGTTACGGATGAGGAAACTGAGACCATAGAGGTGACAGAGTGACAGAGGCAGCACCTGACTCCAGATCCAACTCCCTTCCTACTGTACCACACTGGCACCGCTATTGTCACTCACTGGCTTGTTGGTCAGTCAGCTGAGCTCACAGTGGCAAGTAACCCAGAGGGACACTCCAGGTCTCAAGCTATCAAGTAGAAATCAAGTCAAGTTAATGAGGGTGGTTAGCACCCAAATGAATCCTGTGTCAGGGAATGACCAAGGGTAGGTTTTCCAGGGGGTATCATGGTACGATCGAAAGAATTGAGGCCTTGGAGTCAGAAAACTGACAAAGATGTCATGGGGGTAGGAGTAGTCAGTGTTGGAGTGACCAAGGCAAGATGGGCAAGTCAAGTCGGCGAGCATTTTTAAAGCATCTACTATGTGCCAAGCATTGTACTAAGGGCTAGAGATACAAAGGAAGGCAAGAGAAAAGACAGTCCCTGCCCTCAGGAAGCTCACAGTCTGATGAGGGAGATAGCATGAAAATGAATAAGCTATATATAGGATAAATTGGGAGGGGGGCTTAGATTAAAGGGGATTATGAAAAACTTGCAGAAAGTAAGATGTTAACTTGAACTTGAAGGAAGTCAGGAAAGGGGAGTAAGGCATAAGAAGTCTGGAAAGGTCAGGTTGGCCAAGTAGTGAAGGGCTTTGAATGCCAAAACAAGGCTTTTATATTTGATCCTGGAGACAATAAGAAGTTACTAGAGTTGATTGAATAGGGCAGGGGTGGGGAACCTGTGGCCTCAAGGCCACATGTGGACCTCTAGGTCCTCAAGTGCAACTCTTTGACTGAATCCTGAAGTTTGACCACACTTGAGAACCTAGAAGGCCACATGTGGCCTTGAGCCCGCAGGTTCCCCACCCCTGCAACAGGGGGTGATATGGTCAGATTTTCATTTTAGGAAGATCAATTTGACAGCTAAATGGAGGAAGAGCTGGAGTAGGGAGAGATGATGCAGGGAGGCCAACCACCAGCTGTTGCCATAATCCAGATATGAGGTGATAAGGGCCTGCACCAAGATGGCGGCAGTGCCAGAAGAGAGATCTGGCAACTGACAGGCTATGGGGGGTGGGGTGAGAAAGAATGAGGAGGAGAGGATGACACTCAGACTGCAAGTTTGGACAACCGGGAAGATAGCAGTTCCCTCAATATGGAAGTCAGGAAGAGGGGAAGACTTTGGGGGGGGGGGAATAATGGGTTTAGTTTTGGATATGTTGAATTTAAGATGTCTATGGGACATGCAGTTTGAGATCTCCAAGAGGCAGCTGGAGACCGGAGGCTGGATGTTAAGAGAGAGGTTAGGGCTGGATAAGGAGATTTGAGAATCATCAGTATAGAGATGGTCATTGAATCCCTGGGAGCTCATGAGATCACTAAGGCAAATGGAATAGAGGGAGAAGAGAAAGGGGAAGATGCTCACCAACAGCAACCATGAAATGAAGGGGATGGTCAGATACGTGGGAAGACAATCACGAAAGTGCATTGTCATGAAAACCTAGAGAGAAGAGAGTGTCGAGGAAGAGGGCCTGTAGAGAGGTCAAGAAGGGGGTAGAATGAGAAAAGGCCATTGGGTCTGGTAATTCATAGATCACTGGTAAACTTAGGAGAGAGACTCTCAATTGAATGATGAGCGATTGGGGGATTGGATGCCATGCTGAGGATAATGAAAAGGCAGGGAGAGAGCAGTCCTAGGTCTGATTTATCCCATTTCCCCTGGGCAAAGGGGAAGAAAAGCCTTGAGCAAAATAGAAAAAGAGAGTAGATGTTTTAGAATGACAGATCAAGATAAAACCTTGACCCTTCATCCAGCTCCTGTCTGTGGACACACTGCCGAGAATCCATCCTAGAGATGAATCATAGAATGCAACTCATGGAAGGACCTCAGTAACCTATAAACAAACCTATAAGCAAACAGAAACCCTGCTGCAGCACAGCTGACAAGTGACATTCAGTCTCCGCTACTCCCTTTCAACTGAGACCAAGCCACCCCCTCACAATGTTCACTTACAGTGAGCTTGTAGTCCACTGAAAACCCCAGCTCTTTTTCAGAATTACAGTGGTGTAACCACAGCCTTACCCATGTTGTACTTGTAAAACCACAAAAGTGAATTTTTGGTGTTCACGCGTACGATGAGAAGTTCTTCCTTTCGGAACTTCAGGAAAGGAAATCACAAATTTACTTGGGTGACCCGTTCCAGTGTCCAATGATACTCTAAGGAGGCAGGCTGGTATCACAGAAAGACCCAGCTCTGCCACTTATTAGCCGTGGGACCTTGGACAAATCACTTTACCTCCTGGTCCTCAGTTTTTTCATCCACAAAATGGGATTCCCCTGAATGACTAAGTTCCTTTAGTTACAAAAATAACAGCTCACTTTTATACAGGACTTTATACATAACATCTCATGTGCTCCTCAGTCATCCTGTGAGGTAGGTGCTGTTCTCATCTTCATTTTACAGATGGGGAAACCGAGGCCCAGAGACACAGAAACCTAGAACTTGGGCTTCACCTGGTCTAATCCTCTCATTTTACAGTGACTTCCCCATCTCCCTTTCCCCTCATTCTCTTCATCTCAAAGCCCCTTGATGTTGTCTCCCGTTCTCTTGTGCTTCCACTTAGCCTTTGACAAAGGGGTGGCCAAGGCCCATCCCTCTACGTGTGCACCCAGTCCTGTCCCTTCCTGTCTTTTCCAGCGGATCGTGTTCTCAACCATCCCACCTCCCACCCCCCTGCCCTGAAATCTTCAACCTCTCTGTACCTTCTTTACTGCCTTCAGATACTGTCCTTAAAGAAGTTCAGGAGATGCTACCAGGGGCAGCTATGGAGTGCAGTGGATAGAACTCGGGGTTTGGGGTCAGGAAAATCTGAGTTCAAATCTGGCCTCAGACACGTACTAGCTGTATGACCCTGGACAAGTCACTTAACCCTGTCTGCCTCAGTTTCCTCCTCTGTAAAATGAGCTGGAGAAGGAAATGACAGACCACTCCCATATCTTTGTGAAGAAAACCCCGATAGAGACACAACTAAAATGACTCAACAATAAAATCACATTTAGATAGTGTTGTCAGATTTGCGGTGTTTTATAAATTGTATCTCATTTTATCCTATGACAACCCAAATACCTCTGGGAGGCAGGTGCTATTTTACAGATAAGGAAATTGAGACAAACAGAGGCTACATGACTTGCCCAGGGCCATACAGCTATAGGAAGGTGGTCTGCCTTTCAAAGGCTTCCCTGTCCTACTCCCTTAGCACAGGACGTCTTGATTTAAGAGGCCCTGCTGCTACAGTGACACTCCCAGGTCTAGGGCCTCTCCACCGTCCACTTGTTGAAACAAGGAGCTCCCTGTGTGGCTGATCACCTGAGGCTGAGCTGGCTGAGTCAGCTCTGCTTCTGCAGAGCAGTCAGGGCTGGCTGGGAGGCAGGAAAGTTGGTCTAAGGCTTGCCAGGGTTCTGGGGGTAATTTGGCCTCTTTTCAGTCTCTCCCTCCAGTGGGTGTGTTTGAGGATTCCAGAGCTCTCTGTGGGTTCAGTTTCGAAACTAAAATGCTCAGTTTTCTGGGGAGAGATTGTGGAAAATACTTTCAGTCCCGCAACTTCTCTTCCTCCCCATCTTCCCCCTCCCCCCAAATGGCAATGGAGTCCCAGAACCTCTGAGTGGGAAGGGTCTTCAGAGGCTGTCTGCTCCATCGTCATTTCACAGATGGGGAAACTGAGGCCTTGGCTAAAGATCATAGCTCTGAAGCTGGAAGGGACCTCCGAGGCCAGACAATCCAGCCCATGAGGATATCTCTGGGCCTCAGTTTCCTCACCTGTAAAATGAGGCCTTTGGACTAGGAGACCCTCTCCAGAGCTGTGGTCCTATGATGCTAGGACCTCTCTGTGCCTCAGTTTCTTCATCTGGAAAATGGACTAGATGCCTCTGAGATAACCTCCAGTTCTGGACCGAGGAGTCTCCAATCCTAAGTCTCCGCCCAGCCTTTATCCAAAGACCTCCAGCAAAGGGAAACCTTCTAGCTCTGGAGAGCAGCCTGTACCATGTGGGGATAATTCTCGGTCAGGAAGGTTTTTTTTTTTCCTGCCATCGAACTCAAGCTTAATTTCGCACACCTTCCCTCCCTCCCCCCACCCCCTCCACCCCCGCCCCACCCCACCCCAGTACTGCCTTCCCGGGGCCAAGCCAAGCAATCCCTCTCCCACATGACAGCCACTGAAGACAGTAATCACGTGGTAAAAGGAGCAAAATTATTGATTGTGTCTGATTCTTTGTGACTCAGCTGTGGGTTTTCTTGGCAGAGATATTGGAGTGGTTTGCCATTTCCTTCTCCAGCTCATTTGCAGATGAGGAAACTGAGGCAAACAGGGTTAAGTGACAAACAGGGTCACATGGCTAATAAGTGTCTGAGGCCAGATTTGAACTCAGGAAGATGAATCTTCCTTACTCCAGGCCTGCCGCTCTATCCACTGCACCACCTAGCTGCAAAATTAATAAGATTTTTTTATGAAGGAGGGAAAATGCCTCAATATTCAAAGAAACAGACAAAAAGAAATGAAAATCCTGCCCTCCTGTAGGATGTACATTCTTCCACAGAGTATTGTTAAGTGAGGCAGCTGATGCAGCCAGACTATCACAAAGGAAACAAATAAATACGTCATCTTAAAGATGTTAACTTTTGTTTAGTTATTTACATTTTTTTTGGAGGGGGGAAGGCAGGGCAGTTGGGGTTAAGCGACTTGCCCAAGGTCACACAGCTAGTACATTTGTCAAGTGGATTTGAAGTCAGGTCCTCCTGACTCCAGGGCCATTGCTCTCTCTACTCGCTGCGCTACCTAGCTACCCCTAGTTGTTTACTTTTTAAGGGAAGAAAAGAAAAATAAGCTATGGGGATGGTTTCATTTTTTTAAATTTGTTTCCCCAGAGCCAAGCCCAGGCCCCCAAGGCTCTTTCATGGACCCTCTTCTCTTTTCTCTTGAGGCCAATCAATTTCATCAGCTCCATGGGCTCCATGAATATTTCTATGCAAACGATTCCTGGCTCTCTATATCCAGCCCCAGTCTGTCTCCTGAGCTCTTAAATCACCAAATGCCTTTTGGGACATTTTGAACTGGATCTTGTTCCCTAGGTGTCTCAAAGTCACCATGCCTCTAAATGGAACTTAGAATAGCTAAATAGAACTCATATTTCCATCAAAATCCTCCTCCCTTCCAAACTTCCCCAGTTTGTCAAATGAACCACCGTCTTTCCAGGCATCCAGGCTTGCAATCTTGATGTCATCTTTAATTTCTTTTTTTAAATTATTTTTAAATGTATTTTTCTGGTGGAACCTGGTTTTTAAACTTGCATTTTCTAATTTTATTTTGTTTCTCTTTTTTAAATAATATTTTATTTTTCCCAACTACATGTAAAAACAATTCTTTTTATTTATTTGTTTGGTTTTTTGGAGGGGGGAAGACAGGGCAATTGGGGTTAAATGACTTGCCCAAAGTCACACAGCCAGTAAGAGTGTCATGTGTCTGAAGCCAAAAAACAATTCTTAAGATTCATTTTTTTTTAAATTTTGGTCATCTTTAATTTCTCACAATCATCTACTCCACACATCCAATCAGATACTTAATTTTGTCCTTTTTCCTTCACAGCATCTCTTTGTAAGAGAGATCTTCCATGTTGCTACCTCAATCATTGGAGGCAGCTCTGTGGGTAAAACCCTGGGCCAGCAGTCAAGAAGACCTGAGTTCAAATCTGGCCTCAAACACTTCCTAGCTGTGTGATCCTGGGCAAGTCACTTAACCCTGTTAGCCTGTAAAATGAGCTGAGGAAGGAAATAGCAAACCACTCCAGTGTCTTTGCAAAGAAAACCCTAAATGGGGTCAAGGAGAGTTGGACATGACTCAACAACAACAACCCCTTAAGAGCTTTTAAAACAAACTGGTTTCTTATTTGTCTTGGGAGGTTTAGGTATATTCTAGGCCAAGCCTTAAACCAAACTCACTCTGGATCTCAGGGACAGGACTACAACTGTTGTGTTTGTCCTTTGTTCTCAAAGAGGACCATGACATCAAGGAAATGATGACATGACTGGCAGTTGACTTTGATTTGAGTGAGGCAGGGCTGTGCAAGGTCACCGGCCTCACTTTGTTCTCCAGAGCCTTCTGGGTCCAGTGGCCAGATATTGATCAGGATGACTGGAGATGGCCCAGGATGCATTGGGAGACCCTGGAATAGGTCCCTGCCCAAGTACCTCTTAACGGCTATTTTTTGGGCCCTCCTAGCTCAGAGTGAATGTAAACAGTAACTGTTTCTCTTTTGGCCAGCAACCCTGAGAGTATTCCCCTCCCAGTTTGATTTTTTTTTAATTAAATGGGCCATCCCTTGACTCACTTCTTTAAGAGGCCTATTCACCGAATGGGCCTTACCTCACCACTCACAGTGAGAACCTGAAAAGGCCTTAGCTTAAAAGGGTCAGGGTCTCCCACTGCATCCTGATCAATGTCTGACCACTGGACCCAGATGGCTCTGGAGAAGAAAGTGAGCCTGGTGACTTTGCACAGCCCTCCCTTACTCAAATCAAAGTCAACTGCAAGCCATGGCATCATCTCCCTGATGTCATGGTCCTCTTTGAGAACGATGGACCAATCACACAATCACAACAACTCTTAAGGCAGGGGCAGAATAGGTAACATTCATATAACCCTTAGTGTGTGCCAGGCACTGTGTTAAGCCTTTTACAATTATTATTTCATTCGGCCCTCACAACAACCCCAGGGGGGAGGTAATATTATTATCCCTGCTTTACAGGTGAGAAAGCTGAGACCAACAGGAGTTAAGTAACTGGCCCAGGGTCACATAGCTAGGAATTGTCTGGGATCACATTTGAACTCAGGGCTTCCTCTCTCCAGACCCAGTGTTCTTGTGCTGGTAAATGTTTAATAGCCCACTTTCCAAAGGGGGAAAAATGTAATACAGGACTCACTGTTAAGTTTAATCTGTATTTTATTAATATTTTCTCCATCACTTGAAGTCTAGACAATCAGCAAAACAAGAAATCAAGCCCTAAGTTGTAGCATTTGCAGATTTCCAAGTTAAAAGTTCTCAAACTGAAATTTTATTACTTGGCTCTGACAGCCAGAATCAGCAGCCTCCAGCACACCCCTGCTACAGCTCAGGATGCTGTTGTCTTCAAGCTGCATTGCTGCTCTGAGGGTTGATGCTAGTGAGATTCTCAGCAGGTCAAGGTTGGACATAAGTCAGCACTGGACAAATGATCCACAGACTGACCTGAGGCCAAGCTTAGAAGTGGCCAATGGGCAGAAACCCTCCTTTCCTTCAAAACACAGCTCAGCCACCATCTCCCACATAAGGCCTTACCTGACCCAACCAATCCAGCACTCATGCTCTCTCTTTCTCTTTGTCTCTCTCTCTCTCTCTGTTTCTCTCTCTGTCTCTGTCTCTCTCCTCTCTGTCTCTGTCTCTGTCTCTCTCCCCCCTCTCCTCCTCCCCTCTCTCCTTTCTCTCTCTCTCCCCACCCCTCTCCCCTCCTCTTCTCCTTCTCTGTCTCTTTCTTTCCTCTCTCCCTTTGTCTCTCTCTCTCCCCGCTCTCTTTCTGTCTGTTTCCCTCTCTCTTTCTCCTTCTCTCTCCCTCCCTCCCCTCTCTCCTCCCCTCTCTTCCTCCCTTCCCTCTTCCTCCCTCCCCCACTCTTCTGGGCACACATGTTGTCTGTCCTGGTAGAATGTAAGCACTCTTCAGGGTACAGGCTATTTTTTGTTTTACTTTTGTAAACTCCAGCCCCTAACACAGGTCCTGGCACATAGTAGGCCCTCCATAAAGGTTGGTGTTAAAAGAAAACAAATACATCAGTATTACTGTCATCGTTGAATGAAAGTGGCCAGTTTTAGGGACTCAGTTCTCCCCAGCCCCGTGCCCAGGTTGGGGCCTCATGCCTCTGCCTCCTTGTCTCTGAGTTCACCCCTCGTGGTCCACCCTCCACTCAAGGCCAAGGTGATTTTCTGCCCACTCACTTCCCCAGCCAAAACCTCCAGTTGCCTCAGATCACATGTGACTCCCTCAGTTTACCTTCCAGGCCTCACCCCAATCTACCTTTCCCTCTGTTCTTCCTGCCCTCTGCAGAGCAGGTGAATTCTTGCTCTGCTCCAACATAACTCTCCATCTCCCAGTCCTTGCACCAGCGGATCCCTGGGCCTGGAATGCCCTCACTCCCTGCCTCGGCCTCAGAGAAGCCTCCTTTCCTTCAGAGATGCTCCAGCACCACCTTCTTCCCACAGAAGGTTTTTCCTGATGGCTGGCACTCTCCCAGTCCCTCAGCCCATTTACCTTTTGACTTTTTAGCTATTTATTTATGCACATGGTCGTCTCTCCCAGAATATAAGCTTAAGAAGGGCAGAGACAGCTTCAATTTTAATCTCTAGATTCCCAACGCCCAGCATGGTTCCTGCTCTCTGACAGGCCTAGTGATTCCCACCTTGGCTCACTGAATAGCTCCAGGCTGGGGGCAGGGCTGCGGCCTGCGCAGGGACACTGGCGGCCTTGTCTGCCCAGCGTGTGCCCCTCCGGGGAATGCTAACCGCGGTCAATGATTGTTTTCCAATTTTCCAGCTCAGTGAGAGAGCCCACGTGCTCTGGCCCTTCCCAGGCAAGGCTCCCCTCTTGGATCTGCTCTGAACTGTTTGACTCAGCCGTAACTTAAAGGACCCTTGCCTCCTCTTCTCCATCCAGCTACTACCCCCTTTCTCCTCCCCTTCTCTTAAAGGAATTATCTACTCCAAAGCCTCCGGAAGTCCATGACCGCACTCTTCCTTACTCCCTGAAATAAGGCTTTGACTATATTCTACCGAATGTGGAGTGTAGGCAAATGTAGGATGTAGCCCACTCATTCCACTGGAATCGCTCTCCAAAAGGCAGCAGGTGAGGAGGTTCCGCCGATGGAACACCGAGCCTAAAGTCAGGGAGATCTGAGCTCCCATCCAGCCTCAGACACTTATTAGTTGTGTGACCCTGGCCAAGTCACTTAACCTCCGTCTCTCCAACTTAGATTAAATTAGATTAAATCTAATATAAATCAAATCTAAATAAATCAAATTAGATTATATTAGAATATTAACAATAACACCTACCTAGAAGGATTGTTTCGAGGATCAAAGGAGATTATAACTGTAAAGCACTTAGCACAGTGACTGGCACATAGTAGGTGCTATTTAAATGTTAGCTATGATTATTCAAAGAGGAGGCTGGGTGGGTCAGTGGGTAGGGCATTGGGCCTGGAATCAGGAAGACCCGAATCAAATCCAGCTTCAGATGCTGCCTAGCTGTGCGATCCTGGGAAAGTCACTGAACAACTGTTTGCCTCAGTTTCCTCATCTGGAAACTGGGATAATAATAACCCCCCACCTGCCAGGGTTGTTGTGAGGATCAAATGAAATAATATTTGTAAACCACTTAGCACGGTGCCTGGCACATAGTAGGTGCCATAGGAATGTTAGCTATCATCATCCTCATCCTCATTATTATCATTATCATTATTAATATTTTATTATATTTATTATTATTAATTATTCAGACATCATTCGAATCCTCCCATCCAGTGGCTGTTTTCAGGCCTCCTCCTCCTTGCGTCTCTGAAGCCTCAGCCGCTTGACCACCTCTTCCTCCCTCCTATTCTCTCTCCTTCTCTTGACTTTAGGGACGTTACACCTCTCTTGTTCTCCATCCAACTCTTAGCCACAACTTCCAACTTCCCTTAATGGCCCCTTGTGGCACAGGGGATAGAGCGACAGACTTAGAGTCAGGCACACTTGAGTTCTAGTCCTGCTCAGTCCCATCTCTTAGGTGGGAATTAGAACACCACCTACCTCCCAGAGCTGCCATGAGGATCGAGTAAAATATACAACCCGTGTAAGGCCCTCTGCAAACCTTAAAATGCTTATAGAGATGCTGGCTATCGAAACTGCGGCAGCCAGGTGGTGCAGTGAGTAGAGTACCAGCCCTGGAGTCAGGAGGACCTGAGTTCAAATCCGGCCTCAGACACTTGACACATGTACTAGTTGTGTGACCTTGAGCAAGTCACTTAACCCCAATTGCTCTGCCTTCCTCCTTGCAAAAAACAAACAAACAAACAAACAAAACAAAAAACAAAAAAAAACCTTCTGCCTTTATCATCCATTGGCATTATGTCTGACACCCTCAGTCTGCAGGCCCTGGACACACAAAAGATTTATTCTGGCCATGGGCAGGATGATATTGCTACCCCTGCAGATGCCTGTGGGTCTATTCCAGAAATAAGGTGGTGAGCTTTAGGGTATAAATGGAAGAGTCGGCAGACCCCTCCCTGGAAGGCATCATCCCGTCCAGGCTTCCTGTTCCCATCTCAGGAAGTCCCGCCTTGTCAGATAAGCGGCCACCTGGGGAGACTCACCTGGCCTGTGGCTTGAAGGTTATAGCAGACCACATCCTCGTTGGTCGTTGGGGTCCCATACAGTAGAGCCCCCAGGAGCCAACACGTCCCCAGAAGCAGGTCCGAGAAACTCAAGCACAAAAGTGGTCTCATCTGTCAAAGCAAAGGGAGGCGGTCTTTATGCAGGAAATGAAGAGAGCTTCCAAAAGTGTTTCCAGTAAGGTATGGGTTGAATTAGGTGACCTTTGAGATCCCACCCAACTCTGACAGTCTATGGGAATAGACCTATCCATTATTCAATTATTATATATACATGTACTTATGTATGTATAGATACATGTGTGTATACTATTTATATGTACACTATATATACTATTTACAATTGATTTATTTATTTACTAGTAGTAGTAGTAGTAGTATTGGTGAGGCAATTGGGGTTAAGTGACTTGCCCAGGGTCATAGAGCTAGTAAGTGTCAAGTGTCTGAGGCTGGATTGGAACTTGGGTCTTCTTGACTGTAGGGCCAGCGCTCTATCTACTTCAACACCTAGCTGCCCCTTGAATTATCCATTATAATGGACCAATCCATCATTCAAAAAGTATTTATTAAGCAGCTACTATGTGCTAGGCCCTGGGGATAGAAGTACAAAGAACAGAAGAATCTAACAACGACAACAAAACTATATAAAAATACGTACAGTATGAATACAATGTGAATAAATACAAATATGTTCAAAGCAGTTAAATGCAGGGTGGTTAGGGAGGGAGAAAACTAGTAATTGGGTGGATCAGAAAAAGTTTAATGCAGAAGATGGTGCTTGAGTTAAAGGAAGACAGAAGCTCCATGAGGCAGAGGTGAGGAGGGAGGGCATTGGAGGCATGGGGCACAGCCTGTGCAAAGGTGTGGAGGAAGGAGATTCAGGGCTCTATGCAAGGAAGAGTGAGAAGGCCAGTATGACTGGATCACAGAGTGGAAAAAAAAATAATATACAATGATGCTGGAGAGAGAGGTTGGGGCGATAGTGGTCAGAACTTTAAAAGCTAAACAGAGAAGGTTATATTTGATCCTAGAGACTATAAGAAAGCATTGAGATCAATTGAGCATGAAATGATCATCTCTGCACTTGAGGAAGATTCCTTTGGCAGCAGCGTGTAGGACAGACTAAAGTCTGAGAGAATGGAGGCAGGGACACTGATGAAGCAGCTGTCGAAATAACATAGACGAGAGGTGAAGAAACTGAGGCAAGACAGGTAGGTTAAGTGACTTGTCCAGGGGCCAGAGAGCAAGTCAATGGGCATTTATTAAGCGCCTACTGTGTACCAGGCACTTTGCTAAGCACTGGGGATACAAAGAAGGGCAAAAGACAGTCCTTGCCCTCAAGGAGCTCAAAGTCTAATAAAGACTATGTACAAATAAGATAAATATATATGTATATATAGAGACACACAAACATATATATATATACACATATTATATATATATACATATATACACATACTATATATACACATATACATATATATTATATATATAAATTGGAAATTATCACTAGAGGGAAGTTAGGAAGATTGGAAAGAGAGCATTTATTTATTAAAAATTAATTACAGAGAATTGCAAAGGATTGAGAAAGGCTTCCTGTAGAAGACGGGATTTTAGCTGAAACCTGAAGGAAGCCAGGGAGGCCAGGAGGCAGAAAGGAGAAGGGAGGGCATTCCAGGTGTGGGTGATGGCCAGTGCAGATGTCCAGTGTCAGGCGATGGAGTGTCTTGACCAAAGGAAGCCATTGTCATGGAATCACAGAGTAGGGAGGAAGGAAGAAGGTGCAAGAAGACTGAAAGGAGGAGGCTTGGAACACCAAATAGATGGTTTTATATTTGATCATGCAGGTCCTAAGTAGACACTGGAGTTTATTGAATAGAGAGATATGATGAGACTTGTGCTTTCGAAAGATCAGTTTGACAGTTGAGTGGAGGATTGACTGGTGGCAGGGGCAGAGGAGAGCAGTAAGGTATAGAAAAGGTGCCAAGAAGGCAGGAATCCTTAACATTTGGCAGCAGATTAGATAAGGGAATTGAAAGAGAATGAGGACCGACACTTGGGTGGCTAGGGTGACTGGGATCATGGCGATGCCCTCAACGACAAGAAATTAGGAAGACAGGAGGGTTTGGGGAAAAGATAATGGGTTTAGTTTTGGACGTGTTAAGTTTAAGACGCCTGTGGGACATCCAGTTTGAGATGTCCACTAGGGCAGTTGGGGATGTGAAACTGGAGGTTAAGAGAGAGTTTAGGGCTGGACAAACAGATGTGAGAATCATCAGCAGAAAGATGATAACTGAAGCTGATGAGATCACCAAGCTAAACAGTATAGCGGGAGAAGAGGACCCCAGACCGTCAAGACACCCACATTTAGTGGGCATGACCTAGACAAAGATCCAGCAAAGGCAACTGAGAAGAAGTGGGCCAACAAGTAAGAGGAAAACCAGAAGACAGCAACATAATGAAAACTAGACAGTTATGGAGGTTATCCACATAGTGATGATGAAATCATGGGACTGAGGGGAAAAAAATATCCCTGAGAGAGAAGAGGGCTGAGATAAGAGCCACGGGTAATGTCCAAATGAAGGAAATAGAAGACAGGGTAAGTTGGCTTCAGACCAACAGGGATGAATAGGGAGAAAATTGATGGTGTTCCTTCTCAGCATGGGAGGGCCCTCAGGTATAAGTTTTCAGTCAAATAGGAGCAGAGGTCATTTGTTTTGAGTGATGGAAGATAAGAGGAGGGATAAGACCTTTGATGGATCGAAAGTCAAGGAAGAAGATGTCAGAAAATCTCTGAGTCTGAAGGTACTTCATGGCCATACAATCCAACCCTTTTTCAAACAAGAATTCCCTCCGGAGAACCCTCGACAAGTAGTCATCCACCCTTTGCTTGAAGACCTCCAGTGAGAAGGAACCCACTGCTCGTCTGTCTCTAAAGTCACTTTCTTTCTTGTGTCCTTTCTTACCTCCCAGGGCAGCTCATTCCACTCTGAGGTGGTTCTAATCATTATGAGGGTTTTCAAAGGCTAAATCTGCCCCCTTCTAATTTCCATCTGTTGCTTCTGGTTCTGTCCTCTGAGGCCAAGCTGAACAAAGCTAATCCCTTTCCTACACAACAGACCCTGAAGACCACCATCATGCTCCCATCACCCCCTGTCTTTTCTTCTCCAGGCTTTGGCATGCTCTTCTAGACTCTTTTTCAAGACTTCAGTGAGGACCAATCTAGAACCTCCCAGGCAGGCCATTCTAGTTCTAGACAACTCTAACTGTCAGGAAGCTTTTCTTAATTTCTTCTTTGTACCTTCTATCCATTGTTCCAAAGAGGGTAAGAATAATCCCATGTGATAGCCCTACGAATATTGAAGATACCTTTCATGTCTCACTTGGGTCTTCTCCAAGCCTTTAAGCATCCCTAGCATCTTCAGATGACATGGACTCAAGGCCTTTCACCACCCTGGCTGCCTTCCTGTGGATGCTCTCTAGTTAATATCCTTCTAGTCAATATATCTAGTCAATATCCTTCTAGTCAATATCCTTCTAGTCAACATCCTTCCTGGAATGTGGCAACTAGGACTGAACACAGTACTCCAAATAGGCTCTGACCTAGCAGAGTGCAGAGGGCTGGCCCATTCATTGCCTCCTTATCCCTGATGCTATGGTTTTCTTAAGGTAACCTAAGGTGGGATTGACTGTGTTGGCCCCTCAATCATAGGATTGAGTTTGTCATCTATGTCTTCTCATGGACTGTTATCCTCCTCCATTTTGTACTATGAAATTGACTTTCTGAAACCAAGTGTACGATTTTATATTTATCCTAATTAAATCTCTTCTTACTTGATTAAAGTCCAGTGTTTTTTTGCTTGGCAAACATTTTTTTTTGCAACCTTGCTCTGCCATAAGAAGGAAATACGGTATATTGGAAAGGAAGAATGATCTTGGAATCATAGGAACTAGGTTAAAATCTTGGCTCTGATATTTACTGTGCAACCTTTGGCAAATCACTTAATGTCTCTGGGCCTCAATCTACTCATCTATAATAACCTAAGTTCAAATCTGGGCTCAGACTGTGTGCTCCTGGACGAGTCACTTAACCTCTCTTTGCCTCAGTTTCTTCAACTGTAAAATGGGAACCTACCTCCTAGGGTTGTTATAAGGATCAAATGAGTTAATATTTGTAAAGCACTTAGCCCAGTGCCTGGCACAAAGTAGGAGCTTAATAAATGCTTGTTTCCTTTCCTGCCCCCTCCTCATCTTTTCCACAAGAATTTCATGAAAGGTTTTATCAGATGTTTTGCTATAATCTGAATTCACAGCCTTTCCCTGATCGACCGGTCCAGCAACCCTGTCAAGGCAGAAGATGAAACTTAGGCTAGCCAGTGACCTGTAATTGATGAAGACCACGTGCTCATCACTCTGTGATCAGCTGCTTCCTTTTCTAAATGTTCACTAACCATCCTTTTCGTAATCCATCCTAGAAGTTGGCCAAGAATCAAAGTCAGGTTTGCTGACCTCTAGTCTGCAGACTCCCATCTCTTCCTTTTTTTTTGAGATATTTGTCCTTCTCCAATCCCGAGGTACTTTTCCACTCCCCATGATCTCTCAAAGACTGACTCATAACCATGGCTCAGCAACCGTCGCTTCTGCCAGTTCTTTGGTCTTCATCTGGGCAAGGTGACAAACACAGCAAGGACAGGTAGGCTCCCTGTCACCATCCCTCTAATCGTTTAGCTACCGAGTCCCTGTTAGCCCTGTCCTTAGCAGAGAAAACGGGAACAAAATAAAGACACACCCCCTGAAGGTCTGCAGCATCTTGGTTAATATTGTAGAGGACGGGCCTTATTTTTGGAGCGTCAAGTTTTAACACTCTAATCTTTAGCAGGAAAGAATTTGATTTGTGTCTCTGGGCCACAGATCTTCCAGAAATATTCCCTTGCAGGTTCCTTTCTTCCTCTTACTTTCTCCCAAAATGGCTGGAGATCTAAGGTCCAAATAGCTAATGTTGTCTTAAGCTGCATAGGGGCACAGCTTACAGGTCTGTGGAGGTGAGAGTTTATTAGTTCATTCTTTCCCAAAACAGTTAAGCGGTACAGTAGTTAGGGCTTTGGACCTGGAATCAGGAAGACCTGAGTTCAAATCCAGCCTCAGACACTTACTAGCTATGTGACCCTGGGCAAGTCACTTAACTTGTCTGCCTCAGTTTCCTCATCTGTAAAATGTGGTTAATAATAGCACCTACCTTCCAGGATTGTTGTGAAGTTCAAATGAGATAATATTCATGAAGCATTTGCAAACTTTACAAATGTTACTGTGTTCTATCCTCATGCTAAGAACTGGTGACACAAATACAAAAACAAAGCTGTGAGCTTCCTTTTGTGTGTTGTCTTCCCCCCTTAGATTGTAAACTCCCTGAGGGCAGGGACTGTCTTTCTTTTTCTTATTTTTATCCCCAGTGCTGCTTGACACATAGTAGGCATTTTATAAATGTTTATTTATTGAATTGAATTACTAAGGAAAAACAAACCTACACAGAAAATTAAATATGAAATGTTTTTTCCAGGCTTAGAAAGTAAATACAATATAAATATTAAGTAATTTGGCGGGGAAAGGGCACTAGCAACTGCAGGGATCAGGAGAGGAAGAAAGGAAACAAGAATTGAGCACCTACTGTGTGCCAGGCACTGTGTTCCTATCAGTGCTAGCCTTTGACCTAAGCCTCAAGGGAAGCTAGGGACTCTCTGGGGAGATGTATACCAGGCATGGGCTTAGGGGCACAGCCTGGTCAAAGATCTGGAGATGGGAGATGGAACCAGTATATGTTGTCTATAACAGGCCTGGAATGGTAGGCTGAAGGCAAGTTGCATCATAGAGAGGCTTAATGTAAGGAGAAATGTCCCAAGAATCCACACTGGTGCAAGCTACCTCAGGAAGCCCTCAGGAGAGGCCTTTGCTCAAAGCCTGCATGACCATTTCACAGTGACTCTGTGGAGCTTTTTTGTTTGGGGAAAACACTGATCTCTTTTGGCTTCTGAGGTTCTTTCCAGATCTGAAATTCTGTAATCCAACATTCTGCTTACATTAAGACTCCATTGTCCCATCTGTAGAAGAGAGCTTGCCAACCATCTATCTTCTATTGGAGAAGAAAAAGGGAATGCACAAGTGCCCTCATAATGTGAAGGAATTACAAGGCCACTTACTTCAAGGCTGATGCTTTCCCACATCACACAATCACACAACCACAGAATCTCAGAATTAAACAGGATCCTGGCGGCCATACAGCCCACCCCAGCCCTGAAAAGAATCCCCAGTGTGACACACCTGGGAAGTGCTCATCCAACCTTGGCTGGGATACCTCCAATGTGCGGGGAGCTCACTACTTCCCAAGGCAGCCACTTCTAACTTTGGACACTAACCCATTCATTCAACGAGATACCTGCTATGTGCCAGCCACCCCATTAAGGCAATGGGAAACCAAATGCAAAAACAGGCTGGAGTCAGAGGACCTGGAATCAAATCTGACAATTAGTACTAGTGCGACTTTGGGTAAATCAGATTACCACTATAGGCCTCAGTTTCCTCATCTGTAAAAGCAGAGGTTTGGACTAAATGGTCTCTGGGGTCCCTTCCAGATCCATACCTATGATCCTGCTTTCATTCTACTGGGGGAAAAAAAGGCACTCAGAGTAACTGTTAGGAAGCCCTTCCTTCCATCCAGACAAAATCTTCCTCTTGGTAGTGACCTTGGCTAACTTGAGTGTGTAACCTTGCATGTCCTCTGGCCCGAGTGAGCCTGGAGAGATGACAAACACATTCACAGATCCCACTGAGCTGTGACATGCCCTGAGCATGCTACTGTTAATGGATGAGAAATTAAAACCAAATAATAAAGTGTAAATCTGGGGGCGGGGTGGGGAAGAGGTGGGGGGCAGCCTTCTGTGAGCAAGAGTGTGAGTGGTCACCGCTCCAGGAAACAGTTCTGTTTGCCCAGGGAGTTGTTGGGAAGACAAATGTACCAGAAGCCCCAGGCAAGGACGGGAGGGGGGTGAAGAGAGCGCCCATCTGTGCTCAGGTGGAAAACCACGTGTTCTGGGAAGTACCGATAAGAATCTGCCAAACCATCAACAAGTATTTATTGACTCCCCGCTGTCTGTACTATCCCAGTCCCAGGGAGGACAGGTGCAAAGAAGGAGAAAACACAGTCATAAGGGAATACTATGAAAATATTAAATAGAAACTTACGCAAAAGCTTTGAATGCAATAGAATGTTTGCACAGCCCTTTACTTTAGGCTAAGAACAATGTTAGGAATTGAGGAAACAGGAAGTCTGCACAAACGTGGCCCAGGGGTATACCCTGGGAGAGTCAGGGCCCAGAGCCATGGCTTGGGTAAGCGGGGAGGGGAAAGGAAGGTGTGTGTGTGGTGCCAATCTGGGCCAAACCTGGTTCTTTACCCAGTCCCCCTTCAAACATTTTAATCCGGATGAATTCAGGCTAAAAAGGCAGCATGATAGAGTCGGAAAAATGACTGTGCTTTCATTGAAGAATCACAGAGGTGACTAAATCCAGCTGTAACTAGAGCAAAGACCTCTCTACAGTACATTCCCAACACGTGACCATCCATGTTTTGCTTTGTAGACCTCCAGTAGAGAAGATTTCCTTCTCTGCCAAGGCAGCCCATTCCCCTACAGGAATGCTCCCTTTTGAACCACAGAGTCAGGGTTCTGACTCTGATTGGACTCCATGTCCAGCTCCGCTATTTACTGTCTAAATTACATTAAACGAGTCATCATTTCCTCTCCTCTGGCCAAGGGTGTGCTGGTAAATATTCAATGCCCAGGCCTTCTCTGGCCCCCACACTTTGAAGTTTAATTGCATTATGAACACTTTCTTAAGTGTAGACAGTAGACTTCAGAAAGTCTAGATTCTAGACAAGCAATAAACCAGGCCTGGTTTTATAGTGATTTCTGAAGTGTAAATGCTCACACTGAAAACTGAACAATCCTAAACCTGTTGGAATTGGCTCCGGCACACTCTTGTCTCTGGGTTTCAGGTTTTCCACCTGTGAAATGAAGGGTTTGGACCAAATGATCTTTAAGATAGCGTGGTACAAGCACTGGCTCCGAAGTCTAAGGATCTGGGTTCAAATTCTACCTCTTCTGCTTACTACCTGACCTTGGTCAAGTCTCTGGGGACCATCCCCCACCTCCCCTTCCCCCATCCCAGGGCTTAGTTCCCTCATCTGCAAAAGGAGGGGACTGGACTGAATGGTCTCTAAGGCCTCTTCTAACTCTAAATCTGGGATCCTATGATTCTTTCAACTCTAAATCCTCGGTCTATCAATCAGCAAGCAATTATGGAGCACCTACTGAGTACCTAGTGTGGTCAGCTAGGTGGCGCCACGGTCCTTAGAGTGTCATGTTTGGAGTCAGAAAGATTCATCTTTGTGGGTTCAAATCTCACCTCAGACACTTGCTAACTGTGTCACTTCATCCTGTTTGCCTCAGTTTCCTCATCTGTAAAAGGAGCTGGAGAAGGAAATGGCAAACCATTTCTGGATCTTTGCCAAGAAAACCCCAAGTTGGACACCACTATAATGGCTCAACAACAAGGAGTATCTGGTGCTGGGAAGACAAAGACCAAAGCGAACTAGTCCCTGCCCTCAAGGAGTTTGCATTCTACTGAGAGGTACAATCTATTCACAATACATACAAAAAAATAGAAAAAAAAATTTTGTAGGGGAGAGGGATTAACAACTGGGACAAACAGGAAAGGTGCCTTGAAGGAGCTGACATTTGTGCTGGGCCAAGCACTAACAGGAAGTGTTGAGGAGGGAAGGCATTCCAAGCAGGGGGAACAGCCAGGGCAAAGGTCCAGAGGCTGGAGGTAAGATTCCATGCTCTGAGAACAAATAGGACTATTTGCCTGGAAATAGGGTAAATAAAGGAGAATAATATATAATCGGTCTGGAAAAAACTGACTAGGGGCAGATTGTGGAAGGTTTGTCATCAAAGGATCATAGATTTGGAGCCGGAAGAGACCTGAGAAGTTCATCAAAGGTGACCTCATTTTACAGATGAAGAATCTTGGACATGGAGAGGTTAAGCTCCAATTTGTCCAGACAAATAATGTCTCAATCAGGATTTGAACTCAGGTCTTCCTGACTCCAAGTCCAATGCCCTGCCCACTATGAAGGAATTGCATTCCTTCAGAGAGGCAATGGGAAGTCCCTGAAGCTTGTTTGTCAAGAGACCGACAGGATGACTTAGAAGCCGTGAAGGTCACGTGTACATTAGGAAGGTCATGTTGGCAGTTGTGCAGAGGCTGGATTAGAGACGGAAGGGAATTGAGATTGAGACCAATTTGGAGGCTGTTGCAATGATCTAGCAAGAGATAATGAGGGTCAGAATAAGGAGGGTTGTAGTGTGTGCAGAAAGAAAGCTACAGACACAGGAAATATCTCGGAAGTCAAATCAACAAGATGTGGCCACTGACTGGACATAGAAGGGGTAGGGAAGAGGGAACCACAGATGACTCCACGGTTGCAAACCTGGGTGTCTGGAAAAATGGAGGAGTCTCAGATCAAAAAGGGAAGAAGAGGGTGGGTTCATGGAGAAAGAATTCTGTTTTGCTCATGTTAATTTGGGACGCCTCTGGCATTCCATTGGGAAGACGTCCAACAAGTTATTGGAGATTTAGGACTAGAATTTGGGAGGAAATGAAAGCTGGATATGTGGGTTTGGGAGGTGCTTGAATGATGAGGAGAGCTGAATTTATGGGAATTGATGAGGAGAGAGGAAAGAAGAGACAGCCCTAAAGTCCACCAATGCATAGAGGTTTGGGACATGGGCAATGACCCTGCAAAGGAAACTGAGAAGGAAAGTTCAGACAGGTAGGAAAAAAACCATTAACAGAATAATGTCATGGAAGGTCAGCCATAAGAAGGGGCTGGTCAACAGTGCCAGAAGCTAGACAGAAGTCAAGAAGACCAAGAAAAAGCTTTAGCAATAAAGACATCGTCAGTCACCACACACACACACACACACACACACACACACACACCACACACCAAGAGCAATTTCAGTTGAGTAGTGAAAATGGAAGCCAGATTGCAAGGAGTTGAGGAACAGGGAGTGAGAGAGAGTGAGTAGAAGCCACAAAGGTAGACAGCTTTTTCTAGGATCTCAGAACCATTGATTTAGGGTTGGAAGGGACCTTAGAGGTCATCTAGTCAAACTTCATTTTACATTCAAAGAAACTGGGACCCAGAGTAATACAATGACTTGTCTAAGCTCATAGAGGTAGTAAATACCAAAGGCAGAATTCAAACCCACGTCCTCTGACTCCAAATCCAGCACTCCAGCTGGCTGTGAAGGGAAGGGTTAATTAAGTAGGATGGCAACTTGAAGAGATCCAGGTTCAAAGGAAGCTATTCAGCAGGATGGAGGACACCTGGGAGCAGTCAAAGGCAACAGAGAAGGAGCCATGGATAAGGAGAGTTTGAAAATTCAGAAGACAGGGGGAGATAAGATAGAAAAAGAAAAGAGAAACGATGGGATCAAAGGCACAAATAGAACTGCCATTGGCAAAGAGAAGGATGGCCCCTTCCCCTGAGACTGAAGCAAAGGAAGAGAGATTGTGCACACTTTGAAAGAGTCTGGAATTGAGGAGAGGAAGAGCTCCCAATGGATGGCCTCAGTCTTTTCGATGAAGCTGAGATCCTCTGCCAATAAGCAGGTGGGAGAAGGAGGTGGAGAGGGCTTGGAATAGGACAGAAGATTTAGGAGGTTTCTAGAAGCTCAAAACCCTGGATGTTCCTGGTGTTCAAGCAGCCTTGGCAGGAGAGTGGGGGTGATGGGGAGTTGTGACCCACCACTTCCTTCTTTCCCTCCACCTACCTTCTGAGTCACCAGCCAGTCAGTAATCTCACGGCACCATCTAATTCTCGAAAATTGCACAGTCTAGGCATTCATCTTTCTTTAATGAAGGTTCATGGCTTTAGATTAGGACCTTAGAGACAATCAAAGATGACTCTTCTAAAGTGCAGGTCTAACCATGTCACCCACTCTCCCTCATTAAGTTCCAATGGCTTCCTATTATATCTGGGGTCAAGTATAAGCTCTTTGATCGGTCAATCGAAACTCTTCACAACCTGTCCAAAACAACATTTCCAGCCCCCCCTTTCCTTATTCTATGGTCCAGCCAAACTGTTCTTCATACAGACTTGCTATTCTTCACACAGAATACGTCTCCCTTCTCCATGCCTTTGCACTGACTGTTCCTTCTGCCTGGTGTGCCATCCTCCATGCTTGAATTCTTAGTTTTCTTCAACATTCAACTAAAGAGGCACTTCCTATATGAGGCCTTACCTGATTCCCCTTCCCAACTATGAATGCCTTCCCAATTGCATTGTATCTATTTTGTATATATCTATATATGTAAATGTTGTCTCTTTTGTTTTGATTTTAAACTCATTATAGTCTTTTTGTCCCCAATTTCCAGCACAGTGCCTGGCAGATAGTAGGCACTGAATAAATGCTTGTTGAAGGTTTTTTATCCCCCTGGGAGAAGGTTGAAGGGAAGAAAAATAGATGTTTAATCATTGGAAACAAATAATTTTTAAAATGCTCGTTGATTTTTCAGAGTTGGAAACTGAGGCCCAGAGAAGCAAGAAGATGCAAAGGAAATATAAGGCAGAAACCCTGTCCTCCCACATTTTACAATCTGAGGGAACAGAACAAATACACACGCCAAATGAAGAAACAAGTTGTTCATAGTTGAGGGAGCAAAGATTTGAATCCAGGTCCTGGGCCTCCAGATCCAGCATCCTCTCCATTGCTTGGTGCGTCCTTTGCCTCAGTCTTAGGCTCATACTGGATCAGAAGGCCGTGTTCCCTCTTTACTCCTGAAGAGCACTTCAGCCTTCCCTGAATCATGCTTTCACAATCTTTGACCCACGCCAGGACTCAGACTCCCACAATGGAAAAAATATTACAGAAGTTTGAGTCAGAGCTCAGTCATAGTCAATCATTGACTGATGGGAGTAGAAGATTCCTCTATCCGAGGGTCATTTTCTAGTCCCCCAGTTCCCTGTTTCCATCAGTAGGAATCTAATGGACCCTCCACAAAAGTGCCCCTAGAAGGTGTTAGCAGAGCCTTCATTGATAGCTCTGATGTATCATTCTCCATGCTTAAACACCCTCCATGGCTCCCTATTACCTTTAAGATAAGATGTAAGCATCTGTTTGGAAGTTAAAGCTTTTCTTGACCAGACTCCAGCCTCTGTGGCAGCAGCACAGTGGACGGCTTCAAAGCCTCTATGTCTGATCTCAGCCACCTCCCAACAGCGTGACTCCGAGCAAGCTACTTAACCTTTGAGTGTTCTGAGTAACCCTCTAAGTCAGCGGTTCTCAGTGTAACCCAGGGACCTCTGGGATTCCCCAAGAGCCTTTCGAAGGGTCCATGAAGTCAAAACTATTTTCATAATAATAGTAAGATATTTTAACTTCTAATATGGTAACTACTGATAAATAGAATCCACATAAACCAAAAAAAAAAGTTCCTTAAGGTCCTCAATAATATTTAAAGGTATAAAAAGGTCTTGAAGACAAAAAATTTGAGGGATGCTGCTGTCAGCAAATTGCATAAACCATGCCAACCTGCACTGGCAAAAGGTGCTTCCTTACCCAGGAGTTCCTCATACCAGGAAAACAATCAGGCCAGTCCCTGCTCCTGTCCATAACCAGACTCTACCATAACTTTCCAGTTGGTTTTCCTACTTCTCCCCCAAATACCTTCTACATTCCAGGGAAATTGACCTTCTCCCCGATATTCCGTCTACCAAAGACCAGCCTCCATGCCCAGAATGATCTCCCTCCTCACCTCGACCCAGAGTATCACTCAAGACACATACACCAGTCCACTCCTCCATGAGCTCTTTGCTGATCCCCCCTGTTGTTAGCCCTCTCTACCCACCCTGGGCACCCAAGGGCAGCTAGGTGCTGCAGTGGATAGAGCTCTGGGCCTGGAGTCAGGAAGACCTGCATTCAAATCTGGCCTCAGACACTTACTGGCTGTGTGACCCTGGGCAAGTCACTTCACCCTGTTTGCCTCAGTTTCCTCATCTGCAAAATGAGCTGGAGGAGGAAATGGCAAATCACTCTAGCATCTCTGCCAAAAAATCTCCAGATGGGATCATGGAGAGTCAGACATGACTGAACAACAAACCCACGCTGAAATTTCTTTGTGTTTACTTCCTATATTTTTATTTGTTCATATATATACACTTCACATTCACTCATATATGCATCATATAATTTTTCCCTTAGTACAACATAAGCTTTATGACAGCTTTTTCTTTGTGGCCTAGCCCCTGGCACATAGTTGGGGATTTGTAAATGTTGTTTGACTGGAATTAAATGAGACTGACCTAACTCCTGGTATTTCCCATCAATGCCTGAGTATTTTAAGAATCCTAGATTCCATCGACCTGGGTTACCTCTCCGGGATGTAGCTCCTACATCCTGCTACAACTTGTGAGACGTTCTTTAAGAGCTACTGAAGCCAAGAATGTCATGCCCTTGAGGTCATCATGGTAATAAGTGTCTCTGACCTTAGCTCGACTGGTCCTTGGACCACAAATAGTCCATTTATTCTGTGGGTCAAAGCCCATCCATTACACATTAGATAGGTCTAATGATTAAAAATTTTTTTCCTTGTATCAGGTATCAATTTGTTGTTCGGTCTTTATAGTTGTATCCAATTCTTCATGACTCCATTTGGTTTTTTCTTGGCAGAGATACTGGTGTGGTTTGCCATTTCCTTCTCCAGTTCATTTTACAAATGAAGAAACTGAGGCAAACAAGTTTAAGTGATTTGCTCAGTTGGAAAGCATCTGAGGTCGGATTTGAACTCAGGAAGATGAATCTTCCTCACTCAAGGTCCAGCGCTCTATGCACTATGGCGCCGGCTGGCTGCTCAAATCTCAATTTGCCTCTCTGCAACTTCCACCCTTCAGTGTCCTCATTAGTAAAATGGAATCACAGAGTATCTTGATGCAAAGGAGTGAGTGCTAGACTTGGAGACTGGGGTTCGAATCCCAGCTTTGCCACTTATCTGAGGCAGAAAGTGAACCCAGGCTTTCCCATAAGGCCACATGGCACAGTGGGTTGGGCATTGGATTTGGGGTCAGAGGTCCTGGGTTCAAATTCCAACTCTTCCTGTGTGATCCAGGACAGCAATAACGGTGACATAGATAACCCTCATATAGCGCTTTAAAATTTGCAGAGCAATTCTCATTTGATCCCCACAACAAAGGAACACCACCTGGATGTGAGTTATGGGTCAGTCCTGCCTTTCTTGGGCTTTATCGTCTCTAGAAAGCCGTCATTCTGAAAGATGAAATCGCCTCGGAAGCTCACACCTCCTCAGGTCATTTCCCTCCCTCCCTTCATAAAGCCATCCTGTCCTTTGCTTGGGTACCACCTCCCTCCCACCCCCCTCTTCCCATCCCTTTTCAGTTTCTTTTTCTGTGTATTCTCCGCTGGACTGTAAGCACCTTGAGGGGAGGCAGTCTTAGCACAGTGCTTGGCACATAGTAGGTGCTTAATAACCGTGTACTGACTCCGATTCTACCTCTATTTCACAAATCCAGAAACTAAGGTTCAGAAAGGTTATATAACTTGCCCAGGGTCACACAGCTAATAAGTCTCTGCAGCAAAATTTGAACTCAGGTCTTTCCAACTCAAACTCCCTTGCTCTATCACGGCTTCTCTGGTTGAATGACCTCAAATAGACCTAATTTTCCTCCTCTGTAAATCAAAGGAGTTGGGTCCAATGACTTCTACTGTCCTTCTAGCTCTAAATCCATGTCCTGGTAAGTCTGAGCGGAAAGGCTCTTAGAACTCGAGTTCAATTCCCTCATTTAACAGATCAGAAAACAGGATTTTCCCAGGACTGGGCAGCCAGGACATCAGCAGAGTTGGGGCTGCAACTCCACCCAAATCCTGGGCTAACCTTCCAGGGTATTGTTGGGACAGACTTTGGCAAAGTACAAAAATGCTGTAAGAATGAGTCATTGTTATTAATATCAGAGTTCTTCTAGTGCAGGGGTGAGGAAGCTGCAGCCTCGAGGCCACGTGCAGCCTTCTAGGTCCTTGGGTGGGGCCTTTTGATGGAGTCCAAGTTTTATAGAACAAAATCTTTTATTCAGGCGATATGTTCTGTGAAGTTTGGATTCAAAGGGCCACACATGAGAACCTAGAGGGCCTCCTCCATTTACAGCTTCCCCACCCCTGTTCTAGTGTCTTTCTTGAGCTGTTAGGGCCAGCTGGCCTGGATCTGCATCTAGTCCTAGCAGAACTGAAGACAGATTTTTCCTCATCCTCACCAGACCGCCATGGCACAGGACTCATATATCACAGGCACCACATAATCAGCGTCAACCAACTAACAAGTTCACTGTACACACATAGATAAGCATCTGCCTGTTGGATGCCACTTGACCTTATGCAAGTAGCTTAATCTCCCTGGGCAGCTAGGTATCCTTATGAGTGCTCAACCTGGAGTCAGGAAGACCCGAGTTCTAATCCTGCCTCAAGATTCCTCAGGAATCCTACCCCACTTAAATTCTGTTGGCCTCAGTTTCCTCGTTGAAAAATGGGGATAATAAAAGCGTTTACCTCCCACAGTTGTGGTGAAGATAAAATGAAATAATATTTGTAAAGCATCTCATTCCATAAATGCTAGCTAGTTTCCCCATCTATAAAAACAAAGGGATTAGACCAGATGGGCTCTGAGGCAGGCTCTTTCCATCCCCAGTTCTCCGATTGTATTACTCTGACAGCTCATGAAAATAGCCAGAATCCAAACAAAGGCAGAGGCTTACTTACCTCTGGGGACTTCATTATGTTCCGGAAGATAGTATATGCAATGATTGAGCTTGACCCTATGATGCTGGTGGAAAAGAAGAAAGCAGAGTTATTCATTCATCACGACTCGGTTTACATGGAATGGCCACTCTGCTCCAGAGGACCAATGAAGAAACACATTTTCCCCCTCTGAGTATAAAAGGTGGAGGGCTACAGCGGCCGAATGTTGTATATACTCTCAGATGGGGGCCCTGTGCGGTTAGATTTTCTTAACTGTTTTTCTTTGATGCAAGGGAGGATTCTATTGGGACATGACTGAACCATAAACCACAAAAGGCATTAATAAAGATTTTGGTTAAAAGGCAGCTAATTAAAAACAGGCTAGGTGGCCTTGCTTGGCCATCAAGTTTGGCTTTAAGGAGGTTTTGCAGGAAATTACCAGAGCACTGAATCTGGAGCCAAAAGGACCTGCATTCAAATCCTACTTCAGACACTTAAGTAGCTGTATGCCCTTGGGTAATCCACTGAGTCTCAAGTTTCTCCTCTTTAAAATGATAGGATGGGAGCTTCTCTCTTTAGATCTTTAGATCTAAACTTTAGATCTGTGACACTCTGCTCCTCTAATACAATTTATCAGCTAGCTTACTCTCTGCCTCAGTTTCCTTATCTGTAAAATGGGAATGATATTAGCAACAACCTCCCAGGATGGTTATGAGGATCAAATACATTGGTGGACAGAAGTCAAATAGGTCCACACACCTTAAAGTGCTATAGAGTTCTCAGCTAATACTTTGAACATCAGCCATTTTACTGGGACAGGGTGGTGTGGGGGTTTGGAGGGGGGAGAGTCTCAACTTGGGCACATCACGCTTTCGTTTCAAGATGTCATTGGGGGAGACAGCACTGGAGTGCTCTGAAGGGAAGAACATTACAACTTTGTAGAAAAAAAAAAGACAGAAGAAGCTGGAGTCGGGGGCTTGAGATTTGCCAAGACTCCCTCAGCCTGCCCTACCTGGGCTGGGTGACACGGACATACCTGAGAGTAGCCATGATAAACTGTATCCATTGTATAGCAGAAAAAACCTGGGGAGAGAGAGAAAACAGGAAATACAAAAGTGAGTTTTTCAGTGAAAAAAAAAAACAAACAAACCCCTAAGAGCTGCAAGGGTCCTCGGAGGTTTACTAATCCAACGTCTTCATTTTACAGATAGAGAAACTGAGGCCCAAGAAGGTCATAAGGTCACAGATCTGGAGCCAGAAGGGGCTTTAGAGACCACCTAGTCCATGTCCCATGTTACAAATGTGGAAACTGAGGCCCAGGGAGTTGAAGTAACTTGCCCAAGATCATAGGGTCATAGGCACTAGTTCTTAATCTGGGGTCCGTGAACTCGTCTTTTTAATAGTTTAATAACTGTGAGTAGTTATAATCAGCTTTCTTTGTGACGCTACATATTTTATTTCATGCACTTAACATCATGATTCTGAGAAGGGGCCCATAGGTTTCACCACACTGCCAAAGGGGTCTATGACACACACAAAAAGGCTAAGAATTCCTGCTATAAGGAGCCAGAAGGGCCATCCTCATATTTTACAGGTGAGGAAACTGAGGCCCAGAGAGTGTTTAGTGATTTCCCCAAAGTCATACCGAGAGCAAGGGGGCAGAGCTAGATTTGAACCCAAGTCCTCTGACCGCACCACGGGAGCTGCTTCCAATTTCACTTAGATGTTCCTATCTAAGCAGCACACAGCTGTCTGAGCAAAAAACACTTCCAGTTAATCAACCCACAGGCATTTATTAAGTGCCTACTACATGCCAGATACTATGCTAGGCACTTGGAGATACACATCCCAAGAGTGAATCTCTGCAATGAGTTTACATTCTAATCGAGGAGATAAGTAAAAATATACAGAATAAAGATAAAGAGAATAAACCCAAATAAATACAAGAGAGTTAAAAGCAAGATAGTTGGGCAAGGCTAGGTGATGCAGTGGATAGAGCGCAGGACTGAGAGACAGGAACCTTCCTGAGTTCCAGTCTGCCCTCAGACATTTAACTGTGTGACCCTGGGCAAGTCATTGTACCCTGTTTGCCTCAGTTTCCTCATCTGTCAAATAAGCTGGAAAAGGAAATGGCAAACCATGCCAGTATCTCTGCCAAGACATGACTCCACAACAACAAGGTGGGGAGGGTGGGCACTAGGAGCTGGGGGATCAGTAAAGGCTTCGGGTAGAGCAGGATCCTTGCTTTGGTTCTTTACAGAGTCATAGAAATGAAGACTAAATAGGAGAAGGGACAAGGAACAAAACAGAGGTGCGGAGAAAGAGCGGCTGCGGCCGGGGCTTCATCTCATCTCCCGGAGCCCAAAGGGCCCTGAAGCTAATGGGGTAAAAGCGCCAGTCTGGGGCCTGGGCGACCTGATTGCTTCAGAGCGCTCAGACTCCTGCATCACCCTCTGAGACGGGGGAGGGAAACAGGAAGAATGGAGGAATGGGGGAAAGGAAAAAGAGAGACATGAGTGAGAAAATGAATAGAAGGCAAGGGGAAAAGAGAGGAAGAGGAAGGAGAGACAAAGAGATGGGGAGAAGAGTGAGAGAGAGAGAGAGAATAGAGAGAGAGAGAGAAGAGAGAGATACAGGGAGCGAGAGAAAGGAAGGAGGGGGAGTGAAGGGGGAGAGAGGGAGAGAGAGAAAGAGAGAGGGGGGAGGAAGGAGAGACAGAGAGAGAGGGAGAGGGGAGAGACAGAGACAGAGAGGGAGGGAAGAAGGGAGAGAGAAAGAAGACAGAGAAAGATGAGAGATAGAGTGGGAGGGAAAAGGGAGGGAAAAGAGTGAGAGAGAGATAGAGGAAAGACAGAGAGAAGGGAGGGAGAAAAAGGAGGGAGGGAAGTAGAGGGAGAGACGAAGAGATGGGAAGGAAGCAGAGAGGGGAGACAGAGGGAGGAGAGTAAAAAAGACAGAGGAGGGAGAGAGAGATGGAGGAGAGAGAGAGAGAGACCAAGAGAGATAGAGAGAGAAGAGACAAGAGGAGGAGAGGGGAAGAGAGAGAAGAGACGAGAGGAGGAGAGGGGAAGAGAGAGAAAGAAAGGAAAGGAAAGAAACGTGAGGCCACTAACAGGAGAAATGAAGAACAGGAGAGAGCTCTGTGGGGCTGAGACACTGAATAGTGTTCAATGCCATAATACTAGAGGGAGGGGAGAGAAGAAAAGAATGGAGAAAAATAGGTGATAGAGGGAAGGAGGAGAGGGGAGCACCTGGGAATGAGGGGCGGAGGACAGCAAGGCGGGGCAGGAGGAGAGGGCTAGCCGTTCCCTAAGGGTCCCCACGGGTCCTCACCGAGTCCCACTTGTCTTCCAGGTAGCTGGCCTCAGACGGGAGGGCCATGGGGCCCGGGGTCCCGGTGCTCTCCGAACAAGTTTGCCTGGCTCTGAGTCCTAAAGCCTCTGCCAGATGACTCCACCCCTGTTCAGCCCTGGAGAGCTCCTCCCCTGCCGGTCCAGCCAGGCTCCTTGAGGTCAAGGAGGCAGTGTGGAGGAGGGGGAAGGAGGAAAGGCCAGGTAAACCCATTTTCTCCCTCACTTGAGTTCTGATTTCGGAGACACGCAGCAAGTTAGGATTGTTATGAGCCCTCGAGATTAGGCCATTCAATAGCCTGCACTTTACAGATGAGGAAACTGAGGCCCAGAGTGGACCTCGGGGAGCTCACCCAAAGAATGAGTCTATGAGAGCAAGTAAAGGGAAATAGACTCAGCAGAGGGGAGGGATGAAAAGCAGTGAGAGGAAGAGTGGGAATGAGGGAGGGGGCAGGGGGTGGGAACAGGGTACAACAGGAGACAAGCTGAATGAAGAGAAAAAGTGAAGAGAACATCACGGAGGGGGGAAGGGCTAAGCCGCAAGGAAAGGAGAGAGGGGACCCTACTGTGGTCATGGACAGAGCCGTAACTGAGAATACTCATGCTCAGTAGAAGCGCAGAAGAAGGAAAGGTCCCTTCACAGCACCTCAAGACAAATTTAAATGAGGGAAAGGAGGTGGAGAGAGCTTGGATTTGGGGACACAGGGCTCCCTGGACAGGCCAAATCCATGGAATGTTTCCTCACAGTGGAGAGGCAGAGACCCCAGAACATAGCTGCTAAGTCCCTAGGAAAAAAATGCAAGAGGCAGGATTAGAACCCAGGACCTTGGACTACAAGCCCTACATTTTTCTACCTTGTCATGAGGGAGAAGGGGTGGATCAGGAAAAGCTTCATGGACGAGGTGGTATGCAAGCTAAGCCTTGAAACAGGGAGCGGTAATAAGGGACAGGGGAAGGAGCATTGGCTTTAGAATCAGAAGACCTGGATTCAAATCTTACCTCTGACCCAGTAGCCTGAGTGACTTTCATAAAGCCATTTTGCTCCTTTTTGCTTCAGTTTTTTTTCTGAAAAAATGAGGAGGAGTTGAAGTAGGTGGCCTCTGAGGGACCCTTCCAGCTGTAGTCTATGAAGACAAGCATTCCATCGGGCTATGTGGACTCCTGCAAAAATATTAGGAGACACCCTGTTTTCCAGAGCTAAGGCCCAGCAAGCCAGCTGTGCCCTGAGCTTGGCATAACAACAATCCTTTGCATTCACCCTCTGGATGATGTCAGCCCCAGCAAAATCTCGGAATTGTTTCCAGTCATGAAGGCCTACCATGAATCGAAGCTGTCACGCCATTCCTGTTGCCCCTTGTCAGGGCAGCCATAGGTGTGAGAATTGAGAACTCCTCATACTGCCTTGGGTTCCCCCGCTAGGGGCAGGGCTCCAGCACATGTGTCTGTGCTTGCAAGCCGTTTCCCTCACTCTGAAATTAAACTTTGTTTTGATCCCTGCTTTGTTCAACTTGGGGTGGCCAGTTCCGACCCACTGACCCTCCTCACATCTGGACAGATGTGTTTTTGTAGTGTGGGGATAGCCGGAGGAGTAGACGGCAACACGGTGTTGGACAATGGATGTTGGCTCTGGAGTCAGCAGCTGCCGAGTTCAAATCCTGCCTATTGCCTGTGTGACCAAGGCAGGACCAGATAGGGGCACCTGGTCACTAAGCTCAGTTGTCCCTCCTTGCTGAAGGAGGATGAGCCCAGTCAGCCCTCTCTGAGTTTAGAGGTCTGGGGCATCCCCACGGCTCTGGATAAAGGTGGCTGAGGTGGGAAAGGACACATAATTCGTTTATGATTTCAATAACTATTTATGGAGCATCTACTCTAAGCCAGACTTTGTAGGGGACACTAAATAAATAAGGCATGCCTTCAAGAAGCTTACAGTCAGGAGCAGCAGTGGATAGAGCCCTGGCCCTGGAATCTGGAGGACCTGAGTGCAACTCTGCCTCACATACTTACTAGCTGTGTGACCCTGGGCAAGTCACTTAACCTCGACTGCCTCAAAAGAAGAAAAAGAAGCCTACAGTCAGCCCAGTAGGGGAGATAAGACAAGTATAGAAATAACTCTAATGTAGAATGTAGGTGTATCAAGTGTTTGGGGTTCAGTAGAGGAAAGAGACTGTATCTTGTTTGTGGAAGTGACCTTTCTATAGGTTCCCTGAGGGCAGGGCACAACGTCTGGCAAGCCTTTAGCAAATGCTTGTTGGGATAGATTGGGCTAACTGAAGGAGCTGATGAGAGGCAGTGTGGCCCAGTGGATGGTGTCAGACTTGGAGACAAGAACCTCCAGTACAACTGTCCTCTAATGTTATCAGCTGCGTAACCAGTCAACTAACCTCATGTGGCACAATGGGCACCGTGGCATCATCTTACTGCTCCTCACTCATGGTTCTCCATCTCCCATCTGTACTCTTACACCCCATGCCTGGAATGCATTCTCACCTCACTTCCCCCTCTTAAAATCCCTTAAAAATCCTGCACAGGCGCCATCTTTCTACCTGAAAACATTCCTGAAGTAGTTTATCTGTCAGACTTAAGGAGAAGGGAAGAATTTATGACTAAACAAGAGATAGAGAACATTATGAAATGCAAAATGGATAATTTTGATTACATTAAATTGAAAAATTTTTGTACAAACAAAGCCAATGCAACCAAGATTAGGAGGGAAGCAGAAAATTGGAAAAGAATTTTTACAACTAGTGTCTCTGATAAGGGCCTCATCTCTAAAATATACAGGGAACTGAGTCAAATTTATAGGAATACAAGTCATTCCCCAATAGATAAATGGTCAAAGGACAGGAACAGGCAGTTTTCAGAGGAAGAAATTAAAGCTATCTATAGGCATATGAAAAAATGCTCTAAATCACTATTGATCAGAGAAATGCAATTCAAAACAACTCTCAGGTACCACATCTCTCCTGTCAGATTGGCTAACATGACAAAACAAGATAATCATAAATACTGGAGAGGATGTGGGAAAATTGGAGCACTATTGCATTGTTGGTGGAGTTATGGACTGATCCAACCATTCTGGAGAGCAATCTGGAACTATCTATAAAACTGTGCATACCCTTTGATCCAGCAATACCACTGCTAAGGCTGTATCCCAAAGAGATCATACAAGGGGGAAAAGGACCCATATGTACAAAAATATTTATAGCAGCCTTTTTTGTGGTGGCAAAGAATTGGAAATCAAGGGGATGCCCATCAATTGGGGAATGGCTGAACAAGTTGTGATACATGAATGTAATGGAATACTACTGTGCCATAAGAAATGAGGAGCAGATGGACTTCAAAAGAACCTGGAGAGTCTTATATGATCTGATGATGAGTGAAGGGAGCAGAACCAGGACAACATTGTACACAACCACATACCCATTGCTTCTGTGATGACTAACTTCAATAGACTTGGCTCTTCTCAACGATGCAAGGTTCTAAGACAACTCCAAAAGACTCATGATGGAAAAGGCTATCCACATCCAGAGAGAGAATTATGGAATCTGAATGCAGATTGAGGCAAACTATTTGCTCTCTTTTTTTAAATTTTGCTTCATCTTTCTCATGGTTCATTTCATTGGTTATAACTCTTCTTTACAATTTGATCATTGGAAAAGAAGTTTACTGTGAGGGTGTATGTGGAACCTATATCAGACTGCATGCTGTGCTGTCTGGGGGGAAGGAGGGAGGAGAGAGGGGGGAGAAAATTTGGAACTCAACTTGTGGAACTGAGTGTTGTAAACTAAAATTAATTAATTAATTGATTGATTTTTAGAAAAAAGAAAATATTCCTGAGCTACCCAATTGCCCCTCCCCCAAAAGAATTGACTTATATTGATGAGCTGGCCTCAAAGCCAGGAAGGGTTCAAGTCTCAACTCTGACAGACCACGTGACCTGACCTGACCCTCTGTAGGTAGGTCAATGTCTCAGCGCCCTAGGAAACCCTGTTAAGATTATAAATTGCAGAGAAGGTGCCAACTTGCAGTGGTCTGATGTCCCTTAACTAGGACTCCTTTATACTAATGAAAGCACAGTGATGACAGTCCCTGTGCCAAGGCAGCCGAGTGATTCGGAGGACGGCCTCTGCACCTGGGACCAGGTAAACCTGAGCGTGGATCCTTGCTAGCTCACTATCTGTGTGACCCTTGGCAGGCCATTTAACTACTTTTAGCCTCAGTTTCCTCATCTGGGGGATTAAAATAGCACCTATTTCCCAGGGTTGTTGCAAGAATCAAATAAGATAATGTTCGTAAAGAGCCTTACACAGTGCCCAGTCCATCGCAGGTGTTTAGTAAATCATTATTTCTTTCCTTCTCTTCCTTCCATGACCAAACTGAATGAAATCCAAATTTTTTTTTGGCCTGGCATTCGAAGCTCTCTGTGATTAATTCCTCAACCTTCCTTTCAGTAACCATCTTGATGCTTTTCAGTTAAAACCAAGCTGGACTATTCTGCTCCCCAAACACATCCTGGGATTTCCCACCTCTGTGTCTTTTTCCACTCATTTTCTCCACCTTGAATGCCTTCCCTCCCTACTTGTCCCCTTCACTTGTTCCTCCTTCTGTTGGCAACATGGCCATTCACCCAGAGTCTCCTATTGATTTCATGCTTTTTTTTAACTCTTCACTCTCCCTCCCGCGTCATAGCTAATTTGGCTGCCAAATCCGGCAGCTCCAATTCCAGTAATATCTCTCGCCTCGGATCTCTCCTCTCTGTTCTCATCGCCATCACTCTAGCCTGGGTGCCTTTCACTCCCCGGGGACAGCGGAAAGAAGGGTGCAGATAGAAGACCTCCATTCAATCTCTGGCTCCACCGGTGACTTCTTGGGGGACTCAGTTAACTGCTCTAGACCCCTTTCCTTCGATCTAAGATGAGCGGGATGGACTGGCTGGCCTTCCATCTCTAAATCCGTGATCTTAAAATCCTACCTCCTAGGACTCCTCATCCCACGGGCACCTAATAGGTCTTCCCTTTTCCTTCTACTGTGTATACACTTGGCACCACTGCCAGAATCTTCCTCCTTATGCTCGGGTCCATTTCCTGACTCTGCTCAAGCATCTTCCATGGCTCCCCATGACCTAACCAGCAAAGTTTAAACTACTTTCTGCAATCAAATGCTACCCTACTTCTCTAACCTCATTTTATCCTCGTTTCCTGCAGATTCCTAGAATGGATTCCAAGAATCACCACCGCCGACAATAATAAGGAGCATTGATATAGCACGTTAAGATTTGAAGAGCGCTTTACAAACATTATCTCATTTGATCCTCACAGCAACTCTGAGAGGCAGGTCCTCATATATTCCCATTTTCCAGATGAGGAAACTGAGGCAAACAGGGTGAAGTGACTTGCCCAGGGTCACACAGCTAGGAAGTGTCTGAGGTCAGATTTGAACACAGGAAGATAGATGAGTCTTCCTAACTTCCATTATGGCGCCACCTAGCTGCCCAAGTGACTTGGGTGATGCAGCTAATAAGTCTCTGAAGCAGCATTTGAAATCAGGCTTTACCAACACCTGGTCGAACCCTCTAGCCCCGCCCCCCCCAATAGGCTTATCCTATGCCTTCCATCTCTTTCTTCTCCCTGCTCCTGGAACGTCCTCCTTTCCCTTCTCCACCTGCTGAATTTCTGCGCATCCTTTAGCTTTACTAAATGTGCCAAACTCCAGGGATACAAAAGCAAACGCAAAAAAGCATCTGCCCTCAAGGAGCTTACCATCTAAAGGAATGAGCATCTAATCTATTTTAATGGGAAAGACAACATGAAGATACAGACAGAGCAGAAGGAAGGTAAGTCCAAAGGAGACAACAGCTGGAGCGGGTGCCGCTTGAGCTGAGTCTTGAAGGAAGCCAGGGAAACCAGGAGGCAGAGGTGAAGAGGGAGGGCATTCCGGGTGTGGAGCACAGCCAGTGCAAAAGCATGGAGATGGGAGATGAAGTATCCTGTTTGAGAAACAACCAGTAAACTGGTATACCTGGATTGCAGAGCACATGGAAAAGACTGAGGGGTAAGAAGACTGGAAAAGTAAGAGGGGAGCAGGTTTTGTGGTGCAGGGAAAAGAATTCTAGATCTAGAATCAGGAGACCTGGGTTCGAATGGTGCTACAAGATGCTCACTAGCTATAAAATATTGGGCAAATCTCTTCATTTCTCTGAGCCTCAGTTTCCTCATATGTAAAATGGGGATGAAGTTTTAAGTATAGCATCCTTCTGAGCTTACTTTCCCCAGACTCCCATTAACATCTAAAAGCTAGGTCCCAAACAGTGGTAGACTACATCCTCCCTCAGAGCTCTAGGGGTAACTCTAAGGGTTTGAAGATTTTCTAATATCCAGTCAGCTAGCTGGCCCACCGGATAGAGCACTGGGCCTAAGTTCAAATCTCAGATGCTGTGTGACCCTGAGCAAGTCACTTAACGTCTTTGCCTCACTTTCATTGACTGTAAAATGCGGATAATAATAGCACCTACTTTCCAAGGTTGTTATGATGATCAAACAGGAGAATATTTGTAAAAGTGCTTAGTGCCTTACCTGGTATACAGTAGGTGCCATATAAATGCTTTCTCCTTTCCCTTATTCTCTTTTGCTGCTCATGAGCCCCCATCCGATATGCTCCCCATTGGTTTTCAACTAGCCAGCCAGATTTAATTAGCTTTTAGAAAGGGGTACTTACCACTACTAGGTTTGTATCCAAAGAGATCCTAAAAATGGGAAAAGGACCCACATGGACAAAAATATTCGCAGCAGCTCTTTTTGTGATGGCCACGGACTGGAAATTGAGGGGATGCCCATCAACTGGGGAACGGCTGAACAAGCTGTGGTATATGAATGTAATGGAATACTACTGTGCTATAAGAAATGATGAGCAGCCGCAATGCAAGGATCTAAGACAGCTCCTAAAGGCTCATGATGGAAAATGCCATCCATATCCAGAGAAAGAGCCACGGAGTCTGAATGCGTATTGAAGCAGACAATTTACTCTCTTTTTGTTTTGTTTTTTTCTTTTTCATGGTTCCTCCCATTCATTCTAAGCCTTCTTTACCACATGACTAATGTGAAAATGTGTTTAATAAGAAGAAATGATGAGCAAGCAGATTTCAGAAAAACCTGGAAAGACTTACATGAACTGATGCTGAGTGAAGTGAGCAGAACCACGAGAACATTGTAACAGTAACAGCAACATTGTGCAATGACCACCTTTGATAGACTTGGCTCTTCTCAGTGATACAGTGATCTAAGATCCACAACCAGAGAAAGAACTGGAGAGTCCAAATACAGATCAAAGCATATGATTTCCATCCTTTTTTTGTTTGTTTCTCCTGTTTCGTGGTTTTTCCTTTTTGTTCTGATTCTTCCTTTACAACATGACTAACGTGGAAATATATTTAATATGATTGTACATATGTAACCTATATCAGATTGCTTGCTGTCCTGGGGAGGAGGGAAGGAGGGAGAAAAAAATTGGAATTCAAAATCTTACAAAAGTGAATGTTGAAAACTAAATAAACTAAATAAATTTTATTTTAAAATAATATAAAACATAACAACAAAAAATTTAAAAAGAAAGGGGTATTTCCTAAACAAGCATAGTGAAAGTAATTGTCACAGAGTCAGCCCCCCAAACCAGGGCACTCTTTCTCCTTGCATCCTCAAGGTCTCTGTTGAAGGTAGTCTTAAATTTAGAAAGCTTATGTAGCCAAAAGGTAAATTCACAGCTTCAGATTATTGGAAGTCCTTTTCTCCCTAGGGTGTAGCTTCCTGCTATCTCTAAGGGTCAGTTTTCTTATAGAAGCCCACAACTGCCTTTTTTGAGTGTGTCTAGTTATATTCAAGGCACCTCTCAGATCCTGGTACAGATTCTACCGCCATCAGCCACTGTTGCTTGGGGGGGGGGGGGGGGCGGGATCCTGCTACTGAAACCAAAGGGAACTCCCAATCTTCCAGCCTTCTCAAGTTCATAAAGTTGTCACTCGGTCAATGGGGTAGGGTTGAGAATGTCATGTGTAACATTCCTTCTGGGCTCACCCCTCCTCCACTTTGCTGCCCTATGAAACGGTCACAAGGTGGGATCTTTCTCCTCCAGACTCCTCACCTGAAGCCTGCCAGCCTTCCTGCTGGAATCCCTTCTCTGATACAGACATAGACCCAAAGGTGTGCATCATTCTCTCAACCAATCCCAATGGCCCTTTTGCGTTCATCCAATGGCTTTAAAAGGACATCAGGCCTCTCAAAGTGATTAGATCTAGTTTTATACCTCTGATTAGTCCATAGAGACAGCTAAGCCTTTCTCACCCTTATGCTTTTGCTGGATTGATTCAATAGAGATGTGTTGGCCTGCCTTCCCTCTTGTACAATGATTGAGGTGGTGGCTAGGTTTAGTAGTATCTCTCTCTCTCTCTCTCTCTCTCTCTCTCTCTCTCTCACACACACACACACACACACACACACACACACACACACACACACACACCTACCTCTTACATAACAAAAGCATTTTTCAAACCTAGAAATATTATATAAAATGTCAATCACACCGTCAGGGATTGTGGACCTAGAGATGGAAGGCATTGTAGAGGTCATTACGTCCAACTCTGTCATTTTAAAGAGTAAGTAACTGAGACAAGTCACAAAATCCCAGAATTTAAGAGTTGGAAGGCGCCTCAGCAGCCACCTAGTCCAATCCAGGTGCCAAAGGAATCCTCGCTAAGGCATACTCAGTAAGTAGTCATTTGGCCATTGCTTAGGAGCATAGATTAAGAGCTAGACCAGATTTTGTTGCCGTTCAGTCATTTCGGTCCTGACTCTTCGTGACCCCATTTGGGGTTTTCTTGGCAAAGATCCTGGAGTGGTTTGCCATTTCCTTCTCCAGTTCATTTTACAGTTGAGGAAACTGAGGCCAACAGGGTGAAGTGACTCGCCCAGGGTCACACAGCTAGGAAGTATCTGAGGCCAGATTTGAACTCAGGTCTTCCTGACTCCAGGTCCAACGCCCTATCCACTGCAGCACCCAGACTTTAGAGGCCATCAAATCTAATTTCTCCATTTTATAGGTGAGAAAACCAAGGCCGGAACTCTTCTGATTCCATATCCAGTGTTCTTTCTACTGTACCAGTTACTCATGAGGGAAGTAGATAAAGGGCTACCCTTAGAGTCAAGAAGACCGGGGCTCAAGTGTGCACCATTTAACTCTGGCCAAATCCTCTGACCCTCAGACAACTCCCTCAGACTTATCTACCCGCCACAGAACTGTTGCCCTAGAGGAAAGCGTGAAGGAAGTTCTCACATCATACTATCCTATGGGGATCATATTCACTCTTTGACTGAGCCCACAGAAGCCTTGCCCTCCAAGATGTGGCTCCCAGATGTCTGCTGCATTGAATTCAAAATAACAAGAGGGTCAAATGAGGTAAGGTGCTTAGCATAGTGGTGACACATAGTAGGTGCTATATAAACGCCTTTATCATTATTATTCATGGAATACGGAGCTGAAAAGGTCCAAGGGGTTATCTAGCCCAGTCTCCTGATTTTACAGACAAAGAACCCGAGGCCAAGCTAGGGCCTCAGTGTGTGACTTACAGCAGGTCACACAGTCAGAATGTAAACCCATCTCTCCCAATAGCCTCCAAACCCCGTGCGTTTTCAGCTCTACTGCACACAAAATACTAGGTGAGGAAGACTGGAGCGGGGAAAGGAGGGGTCCTAAAGGTTCAGGATGGAGGTAAAGTTCCTGAGTCAGAAATCATGAGGCCCCTAATCAGGTCTACAATAAGGGTGACAGCCCTAATAACCGTCACCAACTGATTAAAGATGCTTTCAGACAAAGGACTCTTGTCTCTGCGAAGAACAGGGCCTCAAAATTGCTCCAGGAGTGGCCGGGCCAGAAGCGTCTACAGTAGCCCACATTCTTGGCTGCGACGTGGGCTAGAGTTCTAGAATTTTTTCTCTAGTACCGCTACATGGCGGTTGTGGTTGTTGCTTTCCTGCCGACCAAATTTGGGGGCACACAAACGCTGGGGACCCACATTTCTATGACATCTCCCATATTTGCACATCCTGCCTTCCCCTCCCACTAGGACTGGCCAGAGGCAGGGCGGGAAGGTTGGTGAAGACCATTGCCCGGATACCATTCCTTCTGACTTTACTTAGCAGAAGAAACAGTGGATTTAACAGCAGACAACATCCAAAGGAATCCAAGGGCTACTGCTTACTGGGTGACCTTGGCTAGGTCCCCTTCCCTCCCTGGGCTCAGTTTTCACCTCTGATGACAGTCAGCAAGGTGGCACAGCAGAGAGAGCACGGGCCGAGAGTTAGGAAGACTTGAGTTCAAATCCAGCCTCAGATACTTCCTAGCTGTGTGACCCTGGGCAAGTCACTTCACCCTGTTTTCTTCAGTTTCCTCATCTCAAAAATGAGCTGGAGGAAGAAATGGCGAACTACTCCAATGTCCCTGCCAAGAAAACCCCAAATGGCGAGATGGAGAGTCAGATATGACTGAAAAATGACTCAGCGACAACACAGTGTCATCGGACTTCGTGGTCTCTTTAGTCATGGCTCTAAATCCTAGGACACTTCTCTGACCTCCAAACAGTATCACCCTCAGGATCATTCATTTCAAGCTAGAAGGACCATCTAGTACAACCTTTTCTTGTTATAAATGAGGAAATAAAGCCCAAAGAGGTTGTGATTTGCCCAGGGTCACACAGCTATTAAGTATATGATGAAGGATTTGAACTCAGGATTCTATCTGCTGCCACCCTTCCTGTCTCACTCCTCGCTGCCTTTGCTCACACTGTCCCCAAGACTGGGAATAGATATCCCCACTTCGCCTCCTTCTAGTCAACATTCAGTACTGTTAACCACCACGTTCTCCTCCACATCCTCTCCCCTCTAGGTTTTCAGGGTCCTGTTCTCTCTTGTTACTATTCATTTATTATCTGAGCATTTATTTAATTTTTATTAGTTATTATTTAATTATCTGAGCAGTCTCCTTTGTCCTCTGTCATTTTGTGGTTGTTTGGTCAGCTCTTCTGACCCCCCCCCCCCACCACTTGGGATTTTCTTGGCAAAGACACAGGAGTGCTTTGCCATTTCCTTTTTCAGCTCATTTTACAGATGAGGAAACTGAGGCCAGCGAGGCCAAGGCACTTGCCCAGGGTCACACAGCTAGGAAGTACCTGAAGCTGCATTTGAACTCAGGCCCTCCTGACTTCAGCCCAGAGCTCTATCCACTATACCACAGACCTCTTCCCTAATTGATTATCGATCCTACCATCCTCAATGACCATTCCCGACTTTCTCAAGCCTCTCATCCCTTCCCTTCCCCAATCTCTCAAGTGGAGACTTTGCTTCTGCCATAGCTAGAAAATCATTCACGGAGCTTCCTCTTTTCCCCTCCTCCTCATCTCATGACCCCTTGACCTCCTCTCTCTGGTTTCAGATGAAGAGGGAGCCCTCCTTCTGGACACGTGGTCCTCCCCCAGCCCATCTTCTTCAATAGATGGCCTCCAGTATGCCACCAACATTCAATCTCTATCTGCTTGTTTATCCCCTACTGCCTACAAATAGTTCCGAGTCTCTTACCTTTATGTAGTGAGGCTGAATTGGTACAGAGGAGCCACAGGGCATGGAGGTTTGTGGTGAACCACGTTGAAGCTCTGGGCCCTGTAACTGGCCCAGGAGTTGGCATTTTGGTAGCAACAAGAATAAAAAAACATGTATCTAGCATGTACTATGTGCCAGGCACTGTGCCAAGGGCTTCACAATTATCATTTCATCTGATCCTCACAAAAGGCTGTTACTATCTTCATTTTACAGATGAGGAAACCGAGGCAAACAGAGGTTAAGTGACTTGCCCAGGGTCACACAGCTAATAAGTGTCTGAGGTCTTTCTGTGCTCTGTGCACTGAGTCACTTGAGAAGATAAGATCCTCTACCTGGTACCCCAGTGTGGCATGGCAAACCCAGAGGGGCCCCTTGTTCCTCCCCAGCCCCTCCACAGCAGCAGTGTATGAGTGCTACATCAGTTAAAGGATGAGTCAGCTTCAAAAAGTGGGAAGGAAGGGGGCCTGGCAATACCAGATCTCAAACTACGCTACAAAGCTGTAATCATCAGAACAATTTGGCACTGAGTAAGAAACAGAGAGGTCGATCATTGGGGCAGATTAGACACACAGTAACATGGCGTTTGACAAACCCAAAGGTTCCAGCTCTTGGGTCAAGAATTCACTATTCCACAAAATCTGATGGGAAAACTGTAGTCTGGCAGAAACTAGGTATAGACCAACAACTCACACCATATACCAAGACAATCTCCAAATGAGTATGTGACTTAGACAAAAGCCTGGCCATCATAAACAAATGAGAGGAGCAAGGAGGAAATTACCTGACATCTCTGGGTAGGCAAAGAGTTCATGACCAAGTAAGACACAGAGAGGCTCAAAGAAAGCTTGATTTTGCTCATATAAAATTAAAAGGGCTTTGCACAAACAAAACCAATTCAGCCAAAGTTAGAAGGCAAGCAGGTACATGGGAAAAAAATCTTTGCCGCAAGTTTCCCTGATAAAGGTCTCGTTTCTAAGAGATACGGGAGACTGAACAAGAACCATTTCCCACTTGATCCCTGGTGATAATTGGCCAAAGGATATGATTAGGTACTTTTTAGAGGAAGAAATCCAAGTGATCAAAAACTATATGAAAATACTCTAAGTCACAAGCAGAGAAATGCAGATTACAACAATTTTGAGGTTTCACCTCACACCCAGGCACTGTGCTAAGTGTTACATCACCCTGGCGTAAAGGCACTTGGAGCAGAGTCCAGCTGGAATCAAGTTAAGCCGCCAAAAAGAGTTGAGAAGCCAGTGCCTGGGGCGAGAAGGCAGACCCTAGAGCCAAGATTCCTGCTATGGACTGGAACTGTCTGTAGAATGTCTGTGCATGCTCAAATCCATGTGAAGGTGGCATCAGATGAACACATGGTTTATGTTCATAAGCACTGGGCTCATCAGTCAGCCCCCCATCATACATCTGTCTTTTGTCTATGTACACACGTACACCTTGTCTCCCTGTTAGAGTGTAAGCTTTTTGTTCTGCTTTGCTCTTTGCATCCCTAGTACCTAGTACCGTCTGTCGCGCTTAGTAGGGACGTGTTTAATAAATACATCACTGACCAGCTGATTCTCTGACTTTGGCCAGCATCAAGTACAAGTGATCTCTCCCTCATCACATTTCTCAAGTCCTTTACCTGGATCTGTCCTGTATGTGTGTGTGTGTATGTGTGCACATATATGTATGTATATCTGCATGTATATATGTGTTTATATGTATGTGTGTATATATGTATATGTGTATGTGTATATATACATACATACATATATATATATTTCTACTTTCCATAATAGTTATTTGCCTTCTTAATTACATTCCATGTTCTCTAGGATCATAGGATAATAGAGCTGGAAGGGACTGTAGAGACCTTTGAATCCAATCCTTTCATTTTACAGGTGAGGAAACTGAGGCTGTGACTTGCTTGGGGTCACACGGCTTATAAACATCTGAAGCAGGACTTGAACTCGGGTCTTCTGGACTGAGGCTGACCCGCTATCCACTCTACCACCCTGTCTCTCACTTTGTCCATAGCAAGCAGATAAGAAATACTTATTGTCCATGCCTATACATAAATGTTTATTTAATTAAATGTTATGGCAGTTCTGGAAACCTGATGGAGTTGAAGTCAGGACATCAGGGTTTGAAATCCACCTCAGATATCTGCCTGTGTGTTGCAACAATTCAGTTAGCAGCTGCTGTGGGGTGGGGGTGGGGGGTGGGCGTGAAAGACCAACACAAGCCCCACAAGAAGGACGCTGCCAGCACAGATTCTTTGATCTGCCTTACTAAGGAAAGCAATGTTAAGGGGTTAACAATCTTATTTCAAACCAACATACAAGTATTGTTCACTTAGTTTAGGGGGAAAAGCCCTCACCCTGAACTTCAGAGCAAATACAAACAAATGACAAACATACATTATAAACAGACCAAATGTAATTCATAGTTACCAAGAAGGTATCAACATCTGAGTTCACAAGCTGGAGGGCTCTTAACTATAGCTGCCCAGAGTCTCCACATCAACACTCCTCCAAGAGTGAGAGCCCCTAGCAAAACAGCTCTGTTCTCTCTTTTTATAGTCTTTGGACATCATCAAATGTCATCTGAGACACAAGTACTTAGGCACATACTATTGGCTCTGGTCTTAGCAACTTCCCTTAGAGCCCTGGGGGCTTCATGCCCACATTGGCTTAGCACCTAGTAATTAGGGGTTTGGGCCTGGAGTTTAGCACCTAGTTGGACTCAATCAAAGAGACTTAATTAATTTATCATTCTAAAACAGTAAAAAAAAAAAAAGTCCCAGCTTAATTGACAATACACTGTGTGACCCCAGATAAGAGATTTAATTTACCTCTGAATTTTGGTTTCATCCGCAAATGGTGATAGTGATTCTCCTACAATGTACTTTCCACAAGAAGCTTTTCGACCCTCAGGGTTTTCCAGAAGTACAGACCAGCAAATATCTATTCAATGCCAACTGAGTGACAAGCACTTTGCTGGCCACTAGGGATGCAAAGGAAAAAATGAAGCAATGCCTGATTTCCAGGAGCTGCCAATAGAAGGTAAGCTCCCCAAGGGCAGGGGATTGGTTCATTTTAATTGGGTATCTGAAGCATCCAGCACCCTAGGTGTTTGCCTGACACACAGTAGGGCTTGTTATATTTATTTATGTGATTTATATTTATATAATTTATTGTTACATTTAATAAGTATGCTTGTTAAATGAATAGTTTCTATATGATTATATGTAATATGTGTAAATGTATATATGTAAGTATATATAATTATATATAATATATACTATTATATTTACTAGCATTTACGTAGTGCTTTAAAGTTTGCAAAGCACTTTACAAACATTTCATTTGATCCTCACAATGACACTGAGAGGTAGGTCCTATTAATAATAATAATAATGACAACAATTGCTTACATTTATATGGGGCCTACTATGTGCCAGGCACTGCACCAAGCACAATCACAATTCACGATCCCCACAACAACCCTGGGAAGTAGGTGCTAGTATTTTCTCCATTTTACAGATGAGGAAACTGAGGTGGGCAGTGGCTAAATCTCTTGCTCAGGGTTACACAGCTAAAGTGTCTGAACTTGGATTTAAACTCAGCTCTTTTGGAACTCAAAATAAAAAAATGAATGTTACAAATTAAATGGGTTTAATAATAATGATAACTGGGGTCTTCTTCCTGATGCCAGGCCCTGAGCTCTATCCACTGCACCGCTTGGCCACCGTGAATGAATGAATAATGGATATTGTGTTGGGAGCTGGTCAGAGCAGAATGTCACTTGCCCATTCAAAAAACATAATTATCTCATTAAATTATAGCCTGGGCTGAACCGGGCCTGCTCCGGCCTGACGGGCTGAGAAGCCGCTTCCTTCTAGGCCACAACGAAGACAGGCCAGAGCTCGAAGCAGCCCCTGGAGAGGCCGGCCTCGCTCTGGAGGCCCAGAACCGGGGTCCGGATCTCTGCCACCTAACACCAGTGTGACCGTGGCCAAGACCCCTTGACCTCTGTGCGCCTTCCGGGTCCTTCCCCGTAAGATGAAGGGCTTGCACTTAGGGGTCTTCTCCTGCTCTTCCTGAGAGTGTGGGTGACTGTGGTGTATGTGTAAGGGTAGGAAGGCCGGACCCTCTGGCTGGAACTCCGCCCCCTCCCCTCCCCTCCCCCCGCCTCTCCAGGCTGCGCCCCCGCCCCCAGCCCAGTCTACCAAGGTGCTCCTCCCCCTCTTCTCCCTTTAGCCTTTCTAGGCTGTTCTTCCCCCGTCCCCCTCCCTGGCCAGGCTGCTCCTCCCAACCACCCCCCTCCTCCCGCCCCAGCCTCTCCAGGCTGCTCCTCCCCCTCCCTCTCCTGACCGCTCCTCCTTCTCCTCCTTCGCCCCCCCCCCGCCGCTCCCCTCCCTCGGGTCCCGGGCTCAGCCACCAGCGGGCGGCTGCTCCTCCCCCTCCGGGGCGGGGGCGGGGGCGCCACGTGACCCTCCCCGCCCCCCCGCGGCCAGGCGTCTGCGGCTCGGGCAGGCTGGTGCATGCGGCCGGGGGGCGCGATGGCTGCGGCGGGGGCCGGCGGCGGGACCCCCCGCTCCCCGCGGGCGCTGCTGCTGCTGCTGCTGGCGCTGCTGCTGCTGCTGGGCGCCCCGCCGGGCGGCCGCGGCTTGCACACCAAGGGCGCGCTGCCCCTGGACACCATCACTTTCTACAAGGTAGGAGCGGGGGCCCTCCGGACGGCGGGCGGGGCGGGGGGCACGGCGGGGGCACGAGGGCGGAGGCCGGCTTCCTTTCGTCTTCTTCCCGGGCGAAGACCGCCCCTCGCCGAGCTTCCTGGTGGGCGGGGCCACACGTGGGGGGCCAATCCCCGGGAGACAAGTGGGAGCCGCAGCCCGAGCTCTGGGGACGCGCCTGCGCCCCTGCCTGCCCCCGGCCCCCTGCGGCGAGGCGGGGTCCGAGGTTCCGGAAGGGGCAGGGGGGCCCACGAGGCCTTCGGGGGGCAGGGGGGGCTCTGGTGGGGTGGGCCCCCCCAGGCCTTCGTGCAAGACTTGGAGGGGGTCTGTTAAAGCCAAGACTCAATGCCTGGCCCCGCCCCCGAGGCTGCTCAGGGCGGCACAGAAGCCCCCTCCCCTGCCCCCCTCCCTCCCGTGGAGGATCCCGAGCCCAGGACCCGGCCCCCCCCCCACCCCCATGGCCTTTGTTACTTGCAGACGCAGGAGGAGGGCACTTGTTCTGTGGGCCCTGAGTTCGAATGCCGCCTCTGCAACTTAACCGTGTTCTAGTCTCTGAGGGGCCTTCCAATGGAGGATGTCATAGGGCCCTTAGAACAGGGGATGTCAGGGCTGGGAGGGGCCTCAGAACAGGGGAGGTCAGGGATGGGAGGGGCCTTAGAACAGGGGATGTCAGGGATGGGAGGGGCCTCAGAACAGGGGAGGTCAGGGATGGGAGGGGCCTTAGAACAGGGGATGTCAGGGATGGGAAGGGCCTTAGAACAGGGGATGTCAGGGAAGGGAGGGGCCTTAGAACAGGGGATGTCAGGGCTGGGAGGGGCCTCAGAACAGGGGAGGTCAGGGCTGGGAAGGTCCTTAGAACAGGGGATGGAAGGGGCCTTAGAACAGGGGATGTCAGGGCTGGGAGAGGCCTTAGAACAGGGGAGGTCAGGGCTGGGAAGGTCCTTAGAACAGGGAATGTCAGGGCTGGGAGGGGCCTTAGAACAGGGGATGTCAGGGCTGGGAGGGGCCTTAGAACAGGGGATGTCAGGGCTGGGAAGGGCCTTAGAACAGGGGATGTCAGGGCTGGGAGGGGCCTTAGAACAGGGGATGTCAGAGGTGAGCGGGTCTGTACAACAGGCAGTGTTAAGCTTACTGAGGACTCAGACCTTCTGGCCCATGAGGTTCCTAGTGGGCACCGATGGGCCCCTGCTCTCCCACAGTTCGCTTACCCCCAGCCCAGGCTCCTCCTCTTCCTTTCCTGCTCTCATTAGGCTGGGCGGCCTGACTGGAGCTAGTCCCCTCCCATCCTCTCTTGTCCGTATTCCTGGTGTGTGCTCTCTGGTGGCCCTTGCTCGGTGGTCAGCCCTGGCTTCCCCCTGTGCTCCCAGGCTGCCCTTCCTTCCACCTGGCGCCTAGCTCTGGAGTCAGAGGTCCTGGGTTCAGATTCGGCCTCATGCTTTTCTACCTGCGGGGCCTAGCTAAAGTTGCTTCCCTTCCTGGACTGGACAAGATGGCCTCTGAGGACCCTCCCTGGCTCTAAATCTGTGAGCCTTTGAGGTGGGGATGACTCGGATGGTTCCCAGGTGTGAGAGCTCCTAAGGCTCTCCCTCCTGGCCTGGAGCGCAGCAGCCGTTTATGAAGCACCTACTGTGTGCAGCTGTGGGGGATACAAGCACACAGAATGAAATAACCAAGTGGAAAGCGCACTGGATTTTAAGCCCAGAGACCTGGGTTCAAGTGCTCTCACTGCTTCTTACTGTCTGGGTGACCTTGGACAAGTCACCTCATTTTTCCAGGGTTTCACTTTCCTTGTCAATAAATAAACAGGTGATGACCTGTTTAGATGACCCGAGGGTCCTGTTAGGGTTGTGGCTGTAATCCTGGAGGGACCTGGGGGCTGAAGGGAGCTGGTCAAGGAGGATTTGAACGTAGGGCCAAGACAATGTCCTACTCTCAAACATCCCATCTGTCTGAATGGGGAGGGGCAGGAGGGGCCCAAGGAGAGGACCCCCCCAAGGGTAGTGGGCTGAGCCGCCCCCAACCACCCGGTTCAGCCCAGCCCCCATCTTCACCTCCCTCAGGTCATCCCCAAGAGCAAATATGTCCTGGTAAAGTTCGACACCCAGTACCCCTATGGAGAGAAGCAGGATGAGTTCAAGACCCTGGTCGAGAGGTCGGCCTCCATTGAGGATCTACTGATCGCCGAGGTGGGGATCTCAGGTATGGCCAGGGGTGCGAGGGGGTGGGGGGGGAGGGGAGGAGGAGTGCAGGGGCCTCCATCCCTCCCATGGAGTGAAACCCCTGGCCCTCGAGCAGGAGCAGGGCTGGGAGGAGGTTGCTGCCCAGGTGGCAGCCCACGGCCTCTAGTGACCTTTGGCCAAATTGGGGGGGAGGGTGATGGCCTTCTCTTTCTGCCCCTTGGGTCCTTCCCCGTGAGTGAGTGAGAGTGTGTTTGTGTGTCTGTGTATGTGTGTCTCCCTCTCCTTCTCTCTCTCCATCTCTCTCCCTCTCCTTCTCTCTCTCCATCTCTCTCCCTCTCCTTCTCTCTCTCTCTTTCTCTCTCTCTCCCCCCCCTCCCCCTCCCTCTCTTCCCTATGAAGACAAAACTCTTCTCCAGTTCCTATGAAGATGAAGCTCCTTCCAGCCTCCAAGGGACCAGCACTTCTCACTGTGATCCCTGCCTCGGTCCCGGAGCCATGGCCTTCCCTTTCCCTGGGGGCACAGCCAAGGGAGGACGGGGGATGGTGGGGACATCTCTCGGTCCCCTTGTGGGGTGCGCCGTCTCTCACTCCAGCCTCTCCCCATGGTCTCCTCCCTCATGTCTGGTTCCGTTCACAGATTATGGCGACAGGCTGAACGTGGAACTCGGCGAGAAGTACAAGCTCAGCAAAGACAGTTACCCGGTCTTCTACCTCTTCCAGAATGGGGACTTTGAGAACCCTCTGCCCTACCAGGGGCCGGTGAAGGTGGGCGCCATCCAGCGCTGGTTGAAGGGCCAGGGCATCTACCTGGGCATGCCCGGCTGCCTGCTCCCCTACGACACCCTGGCTGCCCAGTTCCTGGGCACTGTGGGGGCAGAAGAGCGGGAGGCCCTGATAAAGCAAGGCCGGGCCAACCTGACTGGTGTCAAAGAAGCCGAGAAGAAGTGGGCCGAGCAGTACCTGAAGATCATGGGGAAGATCCTGGACCAGGGCGAGGGCTTTGTTGCCATGGAGACGGCCAGGATCACCAAGCTCATTGAGAAGAACAAAATGAGTGAGGGAAAGAGGGAGGAGCTCCAGAAGACCCTCAACATCCTCACTGCCTTTCACAAGAAGGGGGTGGGGAAAGAGGAGCTCTGAAGAGGATTGGGGGAGGGGGCGTGGTGGGGAGACCTGGGAAGATTCTCCTTGGGGAGAGGGGAGCAGGAAGGAGGGGAGGCATCCGTGGGACTGGTCCAGTGACCCAGGCATCAGGGATCTCCAGATACGGGTACCAAAACTGCTAGGGATCCTCCTCCCCTGCACCCAGACGGTGAAATCGGGAAGAACGCCTGTAAAACTGCCCCCGGAGAAGACTTGGTGCTAAGGCCTACAATAAACAGTGCGCTGCTTGGGCCCCACAGTGTAATTCTCTTCAAAAATTAAAGTCTCGATGTTCCAGTTTGGTAGCGCCAGCCCCCAAGCCCTTTCTCTGGGTCTTCTCTCATCCTCCTGCCGCCCGGGGGATCCCCTGGCACTGGACTCCGATTTCTGCCATCTCCCTCCCCACCATTTTTTGTAGCAGTCGAGGGTGATAAGCATCCTCTTTGTTAATTCAGAAATGGGTCCAGATGCGAATGCCATCCTTTCCTAGATGATCTACACTGGGCATCCCGGATTCCATGGGAGCAACCAAAGTCTTTACATTGGGGGGACATGAGTCGGGGGAGCTCTGCTGGGAAGACAAGGATGGGCCACACTGTGTTTTCTATGAACCATTGCTACATAATAATATATTTTCTCACTGCTTGAACCAGTGTCTGCCCACGGTGGTGTTTTGTTTTTTTAAAGTCACTATAAATGGTCTGAGAGAAGCATCATGGTGGGAGTAGCGGGGAATGCTGGAGTTCAAGCCCTGCCTCTGATATACACTGGTCCCCTAACTTTGGGCTTAACTTCTGAGTGCCCCAGGCAACTCTAAGGTCGAGTGATGTGAAGAGCGGATTTGGAGGCCCTGGGTTTGGATCTTGCCTCTGCTACTTGGCTGTTTCACCTGCCTAGGCCTCAGTTACTCAGTGGTAAGATGTGGGGGATCAGACCCTTCTAGCCTGAAATCTTTGATCCTGAGATACAGATCAGCGCGTGTCCATGGAGACTGGGGACTAACTCCCACTGCCATGATGAAATCACAGTGCCATACTCTGCTCCTCGCCTCCCAACCCCACCGACGAGTGGTTTTAAAAAGCCAAGAGAGCCCTAGGTGTCCTGAGCCACTCTGTTAGGAGTTACTGAGCTCCTTTGGGGGGCGGGGGGTTCACAGTTGTAGACCCACACATGCTTCCTTTGTACTTAAGATGGCTTCAGTGAATATATTAGGTCTGATTTGATGGGTTTAGAAAAAAAATCCTTATTGGAGGGGTCAGCTAGGTGCCCAGAGTTAGGAAAACCTGAGTTCAAATCCAGCCTTGTTCAGATGCTTTGTAACTGTGTGACTCTGGGCAAGTCAATTAACCCTGTTTGCTTCAGTTTCTTTATCTGTAAAATGAACTGGGAAAGGCAAACCACTCCAGTGTCTCTGCCAAGAAAACGCCGAATGGGGTCATGGAGAGTCAGACAGCACTGAACAACGTGGAGGGGGACTGAGACAGCTAAGTGACGCCGTGGACAGAACACTGGGCCTGAAAGGAAGACCGGAGTTAAGATCCATCTGTAGATGACTGACCATGGGAAAGTCACCTTTGTCTGCCTCATTTTCTTCCACTGTAAAAATTACAGCATCTACTTCCCAGGGTGGTTGAGGATCAAACGAGATCTAGGTGATGCCTTATTAGCACAGACTCTGGCATGGAGCATTTGCTGTTAGGTCCTTTTCAGTCCTGTCCGACTCTTAGGGACCCTGCTTAGGGTTTTCCTGGCAGAGATACCGGGGCGGTTTGGCATTTCCTTCTCCAGCTCATTTTACAGATGAGGAAACTGAGGCACACGGGTCACCCAGTGTCACCCAGCTAGTAAGGGTCTGAGGCTGGATTTGAACCTGAATCTTCCTGACTCCAGGCCTCAAACTCTATCTACTGCATCACCTCAGTGCGCTGGCACATAGTAAGTGGTACAGTAAGAAAATGGGTTTTTCATTGCCTATAAGATGATAAATCTACAGCAGGAAAGGCATCGTGTTCAGCAACCTCAGTTTTATTTGCCCAGAGGGAACGTGACTCAGAGCTCATCTGGTCCCACCTCATTTTACAGAGAGGCACACTGAGGCCCCCCTGGGCTGAGCCCGGACACGCAGTCTCACCACCTCCTCCGCCCCTGCCCCCTGCACGGATGGCTTTGTCACCATCTACGTCCTTGGAAGGACACGGTGTCTGAAGCACACTGTACCACACTGTAATGGCTTTTAGAGACGTTCCCCGGAGAGGGAAGCCGTCATCTGTGGTGGTGTTACAGGCCTTGGGAGGCTTAAGCTTCCTGCTCTTGCCTCGTTGCTTGAGCGTGTCACCGTCTGAGATGTCCCCAAACCTCATGGCTCCTGATCACGTTTGGCCGCCTTCGCTCCAGTCGGCCAGCACAGCCACGTCCCTTGCTTCCCTTCGGCCGATTATTATCAAAGCAGTTTTGCTGGGGAGGTGGAAGGGAGGAGGCGTGTGGAATCGAGTGTTAGGGTTCGAGACTGGATTTGCAATCAGGGGACCTGAGTTCAGATCCTGGTTCTGCATCATGTATAATGGCTCTGGGATATTGACTGAGTTATTTTAAAAAGTCTCTTCCTCTAAAATTGAGAGGGTGAATTTGGTCGTAGATTCATGGCTAGAGGAAACTCGGCAGAGGTCATGCGATCCAACCCCCCCCCCCACCTTTATAGATGAACAAACTGAAGCCAAGAGAGGTTGACCCACCCAAGGCTGCGCAGCTGGCACGGAGTGTGTTGTGTGGGGTCCCCTGACTCCAAACCCAACATTCTTTCTGTCACATTTCCCTGCTTAAGGTCAGCTCTAAATTAAGTATCCTATCACAATACCTAGGTCAGAGAGTTTCCGGGGCTGCCCCAGAGGCCCTGAAGGTCCCACCCACCTTTGGGGGGAAGCTGGAAAGTAGCCACCAGGAAGGGGAAAGGAGTTGGCTCCGTGCCCAGATGGGATTTCCGTGGTCCTAACAGGGAGGCCAAAGTAATCACAAACCACGGAGTGACCTCACTGCCATTGTGTGGGCCTCCGGGGCCAAGTCAGAAGGCATGAAGCCAATACCTCTGAGGAAGGGCTGGTTCTGGAGCCAGAGGATCCGGGTTCAAATCCCATCTCCGACACCGAGTAGCTGAAGGAACTCGGGGAAGTCTGGCTCCGTTTTCCTTCTTTGTAAAAGGAGGGATTGGACACGATGGTCCCGTGGTCCCTTCTGTCGAGGATCCTCTGACCCAGGTGGAAAAGGGGGCGGTTAACCCACTCTATCCCGTTGCTGCCAACACATACTTTTAAGATGCCTCCTCCCGTGGGTTAGCGCGTGGGGTGCTGGGGTTGCAAGGATGGATATCCCCCAAACACAAACTGTCCCTGCCTTTGGGAATCGGATATGGCATGTAAACAGTTAAGTGTGTATATATTTATGTAAGGAGACAGAGCTCAAAAAGAAAAATGCTTCCTCTGGGAGAAGGAGGCAAATCAGAAATCTAAGGATGTGAGGGCAGAGGTGAGGAGGGAGGGCGCTAGAGCTGTAGTGAGCAGCGTATACAAGGGACAGAGGGAGCTGGGGTGCCAGGATTGGGCTACCTCAAGGCCAGGCTGGTAGCCACATAAAGAGTGTGTAAAGGGGAGGGGTGTGTAATAAGCCTAGATCTGGGGCTTGGGGGCAAATTATGATGGAGTCGGTGATAGGAGGCTTGGGGTAATACGGAGCCACTGAGGATTTTTCAAGCAGGGGAGTAAACAGGTCCAATTTTCACTTTAGGTAGAATATTTTCTGCAGCTGTGTTAGGGGGACAGATGGAGAGGAGGCTATTATTTATTAGGAGGTTCAGACATTTGACACTTTCTAGCTGAGTGACCCTGGGCGAGTCACTTAACCCTGATTGCCTCCCCCCCAAAATTTAAAAACTAAAAAAAAAAAATTACTAAGAGGCTTTTGGGGAGGTGCGGCCAAGTGAAGGGAGAGGACATATTTTGGACATAGAATCAGTAAGACAGGGCAACAGATTGAACGTGAGAGGGGGAGATGAAGCAAGAAGGGATGAGCAAGGCTATGAGCCTGCAACTATTAGAGTTCAGAAAGTGCCCACGATGGGAGAAAAAAGGGAATTTGGAGAAGGGACAGGGGAATCATTCACTTCCGGATCACAGATTTAGAGCTCTAAGGGAACCCCTCATTATACAGATAAGGAAACTGAGGTAATAAGTGGCAGAACTAGATGCTGTTACTCCAAATTGGGCCCGGAGAGGTTGGAGTGATTCTCCCAGGATCCCCCTGCATCTGAGGTGCCTACATGGCGTTGCTGGAGATCAAGAGAGAAGTCGGGGCTGCATCGATAGCTGGGGTGGGGTGGTGGTGGTGGATCTGCGGCCTTCGTTATATACAGGAAGGACTTGAATTTGCTAAACCACAAACCCGACGTCAGTATGAACGGTTACAAATCCAATTTAGCATAACTTTGGGGACAGAGAGGAGGGAAGGGAACAAGCATATTTGCAAAGTACCTACTATGTGCCATGCATGGTCCTAAGCTCTTTATAAATATCTCCTTTGAGATAGGAGAATGTTCGCAAGTTACTCTCACCCTCAGGACCCCTGAAGCTAACTGACATTTGTGGAGATTTCAAATCTACGAGTTATTTTTACAAACATTCTCTCATTTGATTTTAATCATAATAATAGCCAGCCTTTATATGATGTTTTAACACTTGCACAATGCTTTATATATCAATTCATTTGATCCAACAACCCTGGGAGGTAGGTGCTATTATTATCCCCACTTTACAGATGGGGAAACTGAGGCAGAGATTCAGTGACTTGCCCAGGGTCTTCACACAGTCTGAGGTAAGATTTGAACTCTGGTCTTTCCTAACTCCAGGCCCAGTGGTCTATCCACTAGGCCTCTAACAAACCTGAGAGGTGATTACACGTCAGAGGAGGGATCCAAACCCAGGTTTCTCTTGACTGCCGAACGAGGGGGTTTCATTAGGTGGACTAGGCTCTGGGCAAGCTGCTTCTCTCATCTCAGTCCATTTCTTCCTCTTGTCCTCCCATGAGAAGTGTCTTGGGATTCCCTGAGGTTGGTGAGGTCCCGTAGGTGCTCCCACAGGAGGACAACAGTGAGTGCTGCCAAGATGCTGCAGAGCCTCCTGGGAGAGGTTCTGGACCAGGCAGAAGAGTCTGGCTTGACAATCCACACAAGTAAAGCCAAGTGGATGAAGGATGTCTAGGGCCCAGATGAGAACATGGAGTCAGAAGGGCAACCAGGAGATCCATCAGACAGGAAGTCGGATACAGACAGGTAAGATGGAAAAGCAGAAAAAAGATGGGAGATATGAAGGTAGGGAAATAGGTAGAGGGTAGAGATTTTGGATAGATAATTTAGATATAGAAATAGAAAGGTGATAGGAAATAGATTGATGAGATGACAGAGACAGACACAGACAGAAAGAAGAGAGAGAGAGACAGAAAGACAGAGACAAACTGAGATCTACATATCTGGACAAATAGTTCACATGAGTGAATTGGGCCCAGAACTGAAATGCTGGAAAAAGAGTAAACTAGATTTCCTTACACTGTTGCATTGTTGGTAGAGTTGTGAACTGATCCAGCCATTCTAGAGAGCAATTTGGAACTATGCCCAAAGGGCTATAAAAATGTGCCACTTCTAGGGCTGTATCCCAAAGAGATCATAAAAACAGGAAAAGGACCCGTACGTACAAAAATGTTTATAGCAGTTTTCTGTGGTGGCAAAGAATTGGAAATCAAGGGGATGCCCATCAATTCGGGAACGGCTGAACAAGTTGTGGTATATGAAGGTAATGGAATACTATTGTGCCTTAAGAAATCAGGAGCAGATGGACTTCATAATAACCTGGAAAGACTTATGCAATCTGATGCTGAGTGAGGGGAGCAGAACCAGGAGAACATTATACACGAGGTATCTGTAACGACTAACTTTGATAGACTTGGCTCTTCTCATCAACGCAAGGTTCTAAGACAGCTCCAAAAGACTCATGATGGGAAATGCACATCCAGAGAAAGAATTACAGAGTCTGAATGCAGACTGAGGCAAATTATTTGCTCTTTTTTTTCCCCTTCTTTTTTGGTTTTGTTTCTTCTTTCTCGTGGTTCATTCCATTGGTCATAATCCTTTACAACTTGACTATTGTGCAAATAAGTTTAATGTGAAGGCATATCTAGAACCTGTATTGGGTCACATGTGGTCTTGGGGGTGGGGGAGTGGGGAGGACAGGGAGGGGGAGAAAATTTGGAACTCAAAAACTTGTGGAACTGAGTGTCGTAAACCAAAAAAAAAAAAAAACCTAGATTTTCTTGACAAAGTTGCAAAGCTGCCTCAGTGACACCAAAGTTCCTCAAGGGACAGAAACTTGTCTTTTTAATAATAATATTCTACATGACTAATATTACTATAATACTAATATTCTACATGAACACATCTATCTGTCTCTTTAGGTTTGGAGTGAGCATCCCATAGAGGGCTGGGGACAATGGGGAGGGGCAGGGGGTATTAGGAGCAGTCTAGAACTTCACAAGCAACCATAAAGAACAGGAGTAAAGGTCATCACCGGAGAAATGTAAAACTGCAAAAGAAGGTGGGCTGGTCAGCTGGCAAGGGTAAACCCAGGGGTCCCACCGGGATCCTCCCAATGCCAGGAGAGCAAGGAAGACCCCCAGCACAGCAGGTGGACCCCCGTGGAAGGTGTGTTCTGAGTCACACAGAATGGGCCGGTCCCGGGACTGGCATTGTTGGGGGTGAGGGCCATCGAAGGATGCAAGTACACAGGCGTGCACATGAATGTATCCAGATCCTTTAAAGGTAAGTGTCTTGCCCAGGTGTGTGACACAGCCACAGTGTCAGAGATGGTCCACCTGCTCTCCCTTGGGCATGGGCATGCATGCACACACATTCTCACACTTGCACACACACACCCTTTTCTATCAAATGAGCTATTTGTGAAGCACCTAGCAGTGCTGGGCAACAGTAGGCACTTAATGAATGCTCGTCCCCGACCTATAGACGTACATGTGCAGTAATAGACCACAGGGGATAACAGCACTCTGCTCACCCTGCTTTCCTCCCCATCAGCCCAGCGGTATCCCTGCTCAGAGGGGAAGCCAAAGCCTGGAGAGGATTCCACTGCTAGCTGGGGCTGTGATCTGGCCCCAGCCTAGTCCTCCTTCCATCTACCGGACGCTATCAGAAGTCTCTTCTAGCTTTTAAGTCCTGGTGGGGAGGAACATGGCAGAGGCTTGTTCAGCTGCTTGTCCCACACCAGGTGGAGGGGATCATTTGCCTCTTTCCTAATGACCAAAGGTCTGGCCTATGATGATTGTCTCATTCGGTGCAGGATCATGGGTTATTAATGTTACAGGACAGAGAGGAACCTGGACTGGGTGTTCCAGGGGCCGTCGTCCAGATAAAGTGACTTTGCCCATGGTCACACCTGTAGTTAATGGTAGATGCAGCATTTGAACCCAGGTCTTTTGACTCCACATCGAGCACCGTGCACCAATCACGTGGCCAAATACATTTCATCGTCCCTTGGGACTGGGGCCAACACCCCAGAAATCCTCTGGGCTTCTGTTCTCTTATGTGTAAAGCTGAACAATATTCACATTACCAACCAAGGGCTGTTGTGACAAGTTTTGCAGACCCCAAAACATCCCAGAAATGGGAAGGTTGCATTTACTATATGAAGGCCTCTCCTCAATGATGCGAAATATATCCTCATCATCTTTTTGTCTAAAATTGTGATTTATGTAGGAAATGCCTGGGGTGGAAATTTCCTCCTCCAATACAGGCTGGCCCCTTATCTTTGGTTTGTTCTGAGTGCCCCAGGGCCCTGGGACTTGCCCTGGCTAAGGTCATGTGGCCAGTAGATCTGAAGCAGGGCCTGAGCCCTGCTGGGTTGTCCTAACTTTAAGGCTGGCTCTCTGCTGGGTTTTATCACTCCTCTTATTTTTAAAGGCCTGATTCTCTTGGAGAAGTTGCAATTCAGGAATAATCCCTTTTTCCGCATGGTGCCCAGAACTGGGTCACTCCAAGCTGGTAAGGGAGCAGGGCCCAACAGCAGTGAGAGGAAGCAGGCAGGTAGGCTAACTTGTAACGAAACTATCTTTTATATAAATTATTGCTGCGCGGTGTCACTTAATTCTGAAGGACAGATACAGGGCTTCTACATTCATAAATTACATCAAAGAATTCAGGAAAGTTGAGAAAACAAAGCTGTAAGTACACTGAAACTCCATGGTTTTTTTTTTTAAAGACAAACTCTGGTAGAACAAAATGATTGTAAAATGGAAACGCAATGTTTGAACAGTGAAATCGTGGAAAGACACACAAGCGATGGGGACGGCGAGCAGGGGTCCCACACTGGCACTGCCAGCCACAAGACTGGAGAACTTGCCCTCGTGTGTGGGCATGCTCTCGGATCGGACCCTGCCACCCACAGAAATGATTTCACCTCCATATCTGTTTGGGGGGCAGATCTCAAACTCACAAGACGCCAGGGGGATAAAACCAAGAGCTTTCGGGGCGTAGTCTCATTAGCTTGCCTACTCTCTTCCATACCTCACCTTGTTTCAAACAATTCAGCACACTTAAAAAAAACCAAAACCAAAACAACCCACCAAACCAAAACCCCACAAGGAAAAACAGCAGCAGAAGGGGATTGTTGGGGATTCCTTGTCAAATACCAAATGACATCCATTGTGTTGGAGGGTGTTTCTTTACTCATGTAAGAATATATAGATATATATAGATATATATATATATATTTTAACTGTACACAATTTATAGGGTGTGACAAAGTTTCCAAAAGACTAGATCAACAAGGTATTGGCCATTTCTGCACACAATTTAGTTTTTCGTTTTCTTTTTTTTTATACAAAGACATCGCAAGATGTAAGAGGTTGAATTTGATTTCAATGCTACAGTTAATACAAAAGTCAACAAGAAACAAAGGAAATAAGAATTGCCATCCCCCCTCTCCCCAATAACATTATTTGACACTGAACCATGGGGGGGAGGGGCTGGGAGAGGGGGTGACTGCCACCAGGAAGCAGAGATTGGCTGGAGAGGCTATAGGAATCATGAGATGCCCCTAAGGGCAGAGACCAAGCTTCCCCAAACCTGTGCATGCTCAATGGACTGAGGTCAGTCTCTCATCTTCTTTCAAAGGGTATTTCTATATACTGTACATTTCAAGATGGTCATGGAAAGCATCACTTCAGCACACACACGGACGCAGACACACACCCACCCACATCCACACGCCCCGCCCCCCACTCCAAAAGCTTCACTCGAAAGGCTGCATTTTGCCACCTCCACCCCCCAAGAGGTTGGAGACTGTAGCCAAACCATATTCAAGTCCATCATGCTTCGAATATTCGGTCTTCATCCTTCCTTTGGTGATAGTGGCCTAGGAGACTGACCACTGGCTTTTCCCACAAAAACTTCTCTTCCAGGGTCCTAGTTGTCAAAGATCTAGCATTTCTAATAAGTCTTTTTGGAGGAAGAGGGTGTGATCCTTTTCAACTTTCTTCCAAAGTTTAAATAGGAGAATCAATTATTCTAGGCCAGATCACAGATTTCTAAAAGCCTCAAAGGTCTCTTGAAGCCAGGAGGACCAAAAAAGCAAGTGGTTTTTGCATAGGAAGATTTTTTTTTTCCAACCTTTCCAAGAAATAAAAAAAAATGGTCAAATTTCATCAGAGAAAATGATGTAGTTATTACTTTGTGTGTAGTCTGAGGGTCAAGGAAGAAGCCAGCCTCATGTACCCCCCGGTGCCCAGGCAGGGCCCTGCCTCCAAAGGCTGCCAGCTCAGGCTCCTCCCAGTGAGCCGGGTTGCCCTTCCCCTGGGGGGGCTCCACTGCCCTGGGGGAACCTCTCCACCTCAGATCACACAGGAAGCTCCCAGGACTCTGGCCCAACCTGAAAGCCTTGGACATTGCCCAAGGCTCTGCCCCCTCCCTCCCTGCCCCGCCCCCCACTAGTAAAGGCCTTCAAGCACTAAGTCTTCATTTTCAAGCACCTTTTTTAGTTTTTAATTCATGAACTGATTGTAGTATATGACTGAAGAAATCAGTGACAGTGGTATGGGGCTTCACTGCGCAAATTATGCACATCACGTCTCTGGCTTTCCAACAGTGATTCCCGTCATGCCATTCCCAAACCGTAGACGAGAGGCTGGGCTAGTCGGGAGTGGGCTTGGAGATGGTCCATGCTCCTCTCTCTGCCCTGGACAGCTGCTTCCTCTGCCTCCCTATCCCTGGTTCGGATTTCAAAGGCAGGCACAGGGTGGGGGCCAGAGGCTGGTGCAGCCAGAGCTGCTTTCTTTCGTGCCCGGACGGCTGGCACTGACGCCAGGGACACAGCTGCACGTCCAGGGCGGAGACTCCTCGGCCCCACCCCCGGGAAGCTCCAGGGGGAAGAGAGACGGGTCCCAAGGCAAACGGGTCTCTCTGCTTTCTGCTGTTTCTAAGGCCGGGCCAGGCCCCCGTTCTCCCTCCCCAGGGAGGGCTGTACAGCTGGATGCTTTTCTTTGTGAGTTGCTATTGCTGCTTCATAAAACAAGCCCCAGAAGTTTCCGGAGATGGAAAGGAAGAAAAGGAGGGTTTCTCTGGCTGCTGCCATCTGCTTAATAATGAACATGTATAAAAAGTGGTCAAACCTAGGGGAGGGCTCGGCTTCCGGTTTATGTACAATAATTTAATCAGCTGCATATAGTTAATACCTAAAAAATTAATTCAAGATCAAAGTCCTTCATGCATTTGAGGAGGAAGCTCTGGCTCCCGGTGGCGGGCGCTGGGCGGTGCTCCGGCCGGGGTCTTCCTGAGCAGTCCAGGCCTCGCCGCTTACGCTTTGAGCTTCTTCATGGTCTCCAGCCTCTTCTTCAGCAGCTCCCCAATTTCCTGAAGTGAGTGCTGGTAGCTGCTCTGCACTTTCCCATGCACAGTCTTAGTGAACTTCTTCTCCTCCTGTGGAGAGAGGGACGAGAGGACAATGACCGAGGACTGTGGGGCCTGTCCAGGCTCCCCCACCCCAAGTGCCCCTCTACCAAGGAGCCAGGAAGCCACCAACACACCAGAAAGTGCAAGGACCACGGCTTGGCAGGCAGGCAGGCCCTGGAGGGGGGGTGGGGTGGGGTGGGGTGGGGTGTGTGTGTGTGTGTGTGTGTGTGTGTGTGTGTGTGTGTGCGCGCGCGCACGCGCGCGCACGCGGCTTCCATGAGGCCTTAGGGAAACCCTCACCCTTCCATGGAAAATGGAGACACTGGCCAGGCTGAGGAGCCCTGCCAGCTCCAGAACCATGGCCCGGTCATTTTTTTTCTCCTTTGTTATAAGGGATGCATTGTACATGGAGGGAAGCAGAAGGGCTGAGACAATGAAACAGAGCAGTGACAATCTGTACAAGAATCAAGCCTCCTCCCACCCCCAGACACGCCTGGGCCAGCCTGAGGCCTTGCTGGGGCTCCTTCCACAGTTAAAATCGGGGCAATCCTAGGCAATGCCCCCTCCTTCACAGTGACCAAGTCATAGATGGTGCACAGGCACCTGATGCAAACAAGTCAGCTGCCCATCTCCACTGGGGCAAAGAAGCACAGTCCCACATTTCCACTGTAAGGTGTGAAGGAAGGGAGAAAGGCAGGCAGGAAGGAGAGGAGGGAGGAAGGAGGGAAGGAAGAAGAAAGGAAGGAAGGAGGAAAGAAAGGAGGGAGGGAGGAAGGAAGGAAGAAGGAAAGGAAGGAGGGAGGGAAGAAAGGAGGGAGAGAGAAAGGAAGGAGAAAGGGAGGAAAGAAGGGAAGAAGGAAGGAGGGAGAGAGGGAGGGAGGAAGAAAGGAAGGAAGGAAAGATGAAAGGAAGGAGGAAGAGTACTAGATTTGATAAACTCTCCTTTCCAGGTCTTCTGTGTTAATTCCTTTAGGCTCAGTAGAGGAAAAGAAATCAGAACTAAAAACACTGACTTGAGTGCAAATGCACTTTCTCTGCACCCTGGTGACTCCAGTCTCATGTGACTCACTGAGGCAGCTGAAGACCTGGCCCTTTCCCTCTATCCTGGGCCCTTCCTTCCCTCATGTACTGGAGCTAGGGATCCTTCAGAGCAGAAATGGTCTCCCTTCTTCCATGTGTAGGCCTGGTGCTTGGCATACAGTAAGTGCTTAAAAAGGCTTAATTGTGCTTTCATTTTTGTGCACGAGGCTAGGAGGCCAGGCCCGTGCTCCTTGGGAGCTGGTGCTCAGTTATTTCTATGTGTCACTTGCTGTTAAAAAATTTAAGCACAGAAAGGCTCAGTGGAGGTGGAGAACCAGGCCTGGGGTCTGAGATCCAGTTTAAATCCAGCTCTGACCTTGGGTAACTCACTTTACCCGTCTGTCTCAGTTTCTCCAGGGCTGGTATGAGGATCAAATACTGTAACACATCAAGCACTGGGTAAATGTCAAGGAGGTGCCCATGGTAGCATCAGCATCACTATTATTGTTAATATGCAAAGTCAGAATGTTAAGATTTCTAGATCAGGGTCCAAGGACGCCCCCCCCACCCGAGAATGGTTTCAAGGGGTCTATACACTTGTTAACTTTTTTTTTAAATTCTGACAACTGAATATCAATATTTTCAGTTACCTTCACTTAAACAGGCCCTAGTCCCACTCCCTCATTGTGCAGATGAAGAAGCTAAGAGCAGGACCTGGAATTCAGGTCCTTGGACCCAAGACTGGAGGCTGCTCTTTCTCCTACCCCTTGGGCTCTAAGGTGAGCAGAGAACCCAACCATTAGCACCCAGCACTGAGCTGACCCTTCCCCATCAGAGCTGGGGTAGCACCTGGGAGTGACAGGGAAGCCCCTGCCCTTCTGGAGGTCTGGGTCACCTTCCTCTTACCTGTGAAAAAGCAGGGTCTTCTAGGGACAATTCTTCAAGTTTAAGTGCAGCCAGAAGAGCCTCGAGCCCTCTGATATGCTCCAGGACACTGGAGATGAGCAGCTGGAGCCCGGCCACGTAGTGCTGGAAGCTGGAGAAGACAGGTGGCTGGGGGGGACAGGAGAAGAGAGTGAGCCTGGTCCAGCCACAGCAGGCAGGGCTTCCTAGGAGCCACAAACCGCAACCACCCACACAACCCAGGGGGTGTGTCCATCTCTCTCTGGTGGGCGGTCACAACCCGGACAACAGTCATAGGGGCAGAAGAGCTTGGGTGGACCTGCTTGCTCTCCCAGCCCTCCTGCTTGACCTCAGCACTCGGCTGGCTCCAAAAGCTTCAGTCCCTCCCTACTGCGGCCGGATAGACAAGCCCATCAGCTTGGCAGTGACAGCCCTCCCTGGGGGCATCTTCCAGGGGACGCTGCCCCGCTGCAGGTACAACCTTCCAGCCAGACGGGCTTCCTCACTTTTCTCCAAATTAGATGCTGTGGCCATAGTCTCTAGGCCCCTGGCCCTTCCTCACTCCTCCCTCTAAGGATTGCTGGCTCCCTCAAGGCCTCGGTTGGGTGTCCCCTCCTGCAGAAAGGCCTCTCTGACCCTTCTTTCCAGCTTCAGATAATTCCACCCATCCTTATCCCCAGGAGAAGGGGAGCCCCCTGATGGCAGGGGCTGGTCTTCACTTGTCTCTGTAGGCCCAGGGTCTCGTGAGGGTCATGCCCACAGCAAAGGCCCCTGTCGGACTGGGTGGGGGTGGGGGTGAGGGGGATGGGAAGCTCAGAACAGACCAAAGCCCTCGGGGTCACTATTTCTCAGGACCCCCAAGAATCTCACATCTGTCTGACATCACCCCCCTCACAAAGGCCCCTGGAGCGTGAGGCAGGAAATGCTGTGGACCAGACAGGTCAGACCACTATGGCCACCTTGACCACATCTCCCTCCAGACCCAGATGGTACTGAGTGTCCAGGACCTTGAATTCGGGGCACCTGCCTCAGTACCAGCACCAGCTGCTAACCAACTGTGACGCACAGGCAGCCTGGGGCTGCTTGAACCTCACAAACCCCTAGACCAAGTCCCTGCAGTCTCCACTGGGGAGGCCAGCCATCCCCATCACCTGCCAGCTCACTACCACGCCCAGGGCAGGCAGCAGAGCTCAGAGACAGGAGGCAGCAGGGGCCAGGCCTCCCCTCAGACCCTCCTGGACACATCCCCGTGTCCACAGCTATCGTCCAGGGGGTATGCAGCCTGCATGCTGCTCCTGCAGGCCCAGAAGATGGGGCTTGTCACTGCAGTCCTTGGCTGCCCAGTCTTTCAGGGGAGCTGGCATCACCCCCACTTCACCAGTGCACCCCGAGGACCACGGGACCTCTTCATGGGACACGCAGCTCAAAGCTTCCCTGGGCTTTGCTTCTGACGTGCTCCCTTCGTCCACCCATCTGAGGGAGGGATACGCGAGACAGGCTCTCAGGCGTTATAGGCTCCATTTTACAGATGAGGAAATGCATGCTCCAGAGGCGTTGGTTAAACGCTGGATCAATGAGTGTCCAAAATGGGCTTGGACCCAGGGCTCCCCTGACCACCCTGCCCCACCTGGGCCTCTGAGCTATTCAGGCTGTCAGCACCTCAGAAAGGGAAGGGGCCTCGGGGATCACTTAGGCCACTCTGGCCCGAACCAGGATTCCCTCTCCAACACAACAGATTAGTGGTCATCCAGCCTTTCCTGACAGTCCAATGGCACATCCACCCAGGCCATGCACAGTCCTGGTTCCCCTCAGAGCTGACAAGATGGAAGCTGCCTCCTTTTATCCAGCCTGAATATGCCTCCTGCACCCACCAGCCAAGGCCTTCATCCTGTCTGCTGGGGCCTGATCACTCTCTGACACAACAGCCTGTTCACTGTCCTAGTGAGCTCTGGACGTTCTCCTCCTTCATAAAATGTGGTGCCTAGAACTGAGCCCAGCACTCAGAGCAGCCTACTGGAGACACCCCTCTCAGCTGCAATATTACTGCCTCTTGAGCTTGCAGACCACTGAGGCCCCCAGATCTTTTTTTCAGAATAACTGCTAACAAGCTACATCTTTCCCATCTTATCCATCTGAAGTTATTTGTTAAACCAAAGAGTTGTTATTGTTTGTCCTTCATTCTTTAGGAGGACCGCAACATCAGGAAGGTGATGCCATGACTTACAAGTGAACTGGATTTAAGGGAGGGAGGGCTGTGCAAGGTCACCAGCCTCGCTCTCTCCTCCTGAGCCATGTGGGTCCAGTGGCCAGATATGGATCAGGACGATTAGAAATGCAGCCCCCTCGCCCCCAACTGAGACTGAATGTATGAATGAATTGGTTACGTTTCCTGTTTTGTATGACTGTCTATGACGGTCAAAATGACCATGTCCCACCTAACTTTGTGTCACCCAGAAACACAAGCAGCAGATCACTGAAAACTTTCTCCAAGCCACCAATGGCAATGTTGTACAGCCATGGGTTGAGCACAGAGCCCTTGGCCCTCGCCCGCTGACCTCTGTCCATGCTGGCACCCATTCCACAATGGTGCCTCTCTGGCTCCATCTCCATCTCACTGTCCTATCATTTAGCCCACACACCCTCCTGTACCCAGGGCTGGATTTTGGGCAAGGTACTGGGGACAGAGAAGCATGAAAGAGCCCTCAGGAAATCTGACATGGGGATATGGATAAATACAAAGATATCTGAAAATATCTCAAAGAAGTGGCCCTTGAGCTGACCCCTCGAGAAGAGAAGAACTTAGGAACCCAAGGGAAAGAACATTCTGGGTGTGGGAGACAGTCTGGACAAAGGGGTGGAGGTGGGAGATGGGATGTCATCTACAAGAGATCTCTTGGGGGACTGTGTTGGGGGAGGAAGGTGAGAACAGCCTAGGAAGAGATTGATGAGAGTGGTAAAGGCCACAGAGGCCCATCTCCCAAGTTGGGGGCGAAGCTGAGCAGGGACCCTGGAGGGCATGGTTGGGAAAGGGGAGACCCCTGAAGTAAGGCACGTTCCTGGTCCAGGGCATAGAAGGCGAGGGTTTAACCAGGAGAGCTGATGACAGTGGAGGCCAGGGAATCACAGAGACCTGGCCCTTGGTTGACCATGGCAGGGCAGAGCCAAGGATGTCCCTGGCTCAGAAGCTTGGGGGATGGAAAGCACGGCGATGCCCTCTACAGACCCAGGGCTTCCCAAGGCTTTGCCGAGTCAGAGCCTTGGCTCTGTCTCTTCCATACATCCAGGTCTGTGACTTTCCCAGGGAGTTAGGAAGCTCTCCTGGAATCAACCTTGAATAACGGACTCTCTGAGACAGACTGGCATCTGAGAGAAGTCTGTCAAAACACTGAGCTCCTCTGTAGGGGGCATGAGGGGATCAGAACCGATCCTCATCTGGTGTTATTACCATGAGGGTGTTGGTTTCTTTTTTCTTCTTTTTTCTTTTCTGTAAATTTAATTTATATGGCTGCAGGACGCTGTCACAGTAACTAGTCACCCAGAGGACGATGGAGATGGTCTAAAAGAAAGAAAACGTACATTAATCAAGCTATTTAACAGGGGGAGAGGGGAGGAAGGAGAGAGAGGCCTGGGGAGAGAGAGAGAGAGGCCTGGGGGGAGGGAGGGAGAGAATCTCAGGACGACCCCACCCAGAGCCAGGCAGGGATTCTGGCAATCTTCAAGTGGCACCCAGCTCCCCCAGCCCCGTTCTACAGGAGGGGACACCAGGGGAGCACACAGGCCATGGTGTTTGTCAAAGTTGTCTGCACAATGTCTTACCCACATTAGACTAGGAGCTCCCTCCTAGGCTAGGAGGTCAGGGACTGTTTCTGTCTTTCTTTCTTACTGTGTGGCTGGCACACAGTAGGTGCTTAATAAGTGCTGGTTGACTTGACTAATTCAAGTCCTCAGACTCAAAATTGAGCCTTCTGACATCCCAGACATCCCAGAGCCCCTCAGCTCTTTCCCCTCTCTCCTCCCAGGGCCCAGTACAAAGCCTTAGGGGTTGGTAAGGGGCAGACGGCAGCAACAGGAAGGGCTCTCACTTCTGTGGCACCTTAAGGGGGCCCAGTGCTTTACGCGTATTATCTCACAACGATCCCGGGAGGGAGGTGTGCCCAGGGGCTCCCAGCTTCCCTGGCGTCAGGGTCAGGGTGCCTTCCTGCCAACCTGACCTCACAGTGGTGGGGCATTTTGTCCCGAGGGCACCGCCCCCCACCCCCACCCCATGAAGGACAAAGAGGATGGATAAACAGGAGCCAGACAGGGAGAACGCAGAGCACTCACCTCCACAAAGAAGACAAGGTTTTCTAAGATGTTGGGATGAGTCTTCAGGTTTCCGTCTTCTACTTCTAAGATGTCCCCTTTACACTGACTAAACGCTTCTGCAAGAAAAAAAGGAAATCCTTTGGTTTGTCTCTCCTCGTGCCCGCTGAGACGTCGGACTTGTGGCGTCCACCATCCATCCAATGGCTGACAGGCAGCCAGAGCCCCAGGAAGCCCTGGGAGCACCACCCAGCCATGTCCTGAGTGCCAGCTGAGGCCCCTCCTCTTTCTTCACGCTCTCCCCACCATCACAAGGGCACCCCCAGAGCCCACAAACCCAGACCATGGACAAGGTGAAATCACAGAGGGCACCGTATCTGATAGAAAGGCCAAAGGCACCTTCTCTACTCAGGTCCTGGTTTTAAACTCAGATCCCCAACCCCTCGGATAACCACTTTCTATTTTCCAATACTCTCCTTTTGGGCAATAACAGAGAAGGCCAGAGGGCCCCTGGGAAGAGAAGGCATCCCTACTACACTGACCCCGAGCCACAGAGCCAGGTGTGGCCAGGAGAAGCACTGCCCTGATCTCCAGGTGCCCAGAAATAAGGCCATTCAGGACAAGCGCGTGAATGTCCATAAGAAAAACCCATTAGTGTCCAGACACTTACCCCTTAATTGTTCTAGTAAAGATTCAAAACTATTCCCTATTCTCTCCTGGATCTCCGTTGTATCCTCTGAAATGGAAAAAAGCAATTCCGGCTTAGCAGTCACATTTTAGGGTGAAAGACACAAAACTTGGGCAGCCCCTGAAGAACCTTCCTGACCCTCGGCACACATAGAACTTCTGACCTCTGGCCCCCAGAATTACTGTTCAAAAACCAAAAAACCTCACTCCTTCTTGGCCAAACAGTCACCCCAAAGGAAGAGGAGATTAAAATCCACTTCTTTCAAATGGCTAAAAAGGCAAATGGAATTAATTCAAAGCTTGGGTTTAACAATTCCATCAGGCCATTGCTAATTCTGAACTGGTGATAATTATGACTTACTGGGTTAGAAATTCAGAAGATCTGGGTTTTCTACAACAAATGTTCATCTCTCCAACCACCGACTTTCAAATACAGACTCAACAACCTGATTCATTCCATTACTACATCTCCCAATTAACTGGTAAATTAACATGATGATGGGCCAGTGTGAAACATGATTTTTTTTTGTTAATAGACTCAAATGAACATTATTAGCCACCTGCCTTTAACCAATGCCCTTCTGCTGGCCCCATCCAATGACACAGCAGGAGGGGTTCGGGACCTCAGGCTCTTTAAGGCCTCCCCAGCCCACCATAATCGGGCTGGCCCTTCCTCATTACAGATAGATGCTGATGCCAGAACCTGCCCGGCCACCATCTGAGCTCTGATCAGGCAGGCCAGCTAGGGACGAAGGGCTCTAGCCAGACCAGTCCCTGCCAGCCATCAACTAAAGAGGGGAAAGGCCATAGCCCTTATCCACACCAGCAAAGCCCACATTGTGGGGGAAATCAGAGGTCCTGTCATTTGAAATAAAACATCATTCATTGTCTAAGTTTAGAATTTCTGCTGTCCAGAGGGCTTTCTCCCATCATGCTGAATTCATTTTCTGGGAAAACAAAACGAACCCATCTCTGAATCAACAACACAATTTATCTGGTCAAACCCCCATGCGTGCACACACATACACGTACACCCGCACACGCACATGCAGGCATCTTACCTAGGCCATTGGTATCTAGTTCATAAATATCACTAACAAGATAAAAGGAGCTAGTCTGGCACTGACAGCAGCCACTGCTGAAGAAGCCGGCCATCCGAGTGGGAACAGGACCGAGGAAAGGATACTGGGGAGGAAAAGGGAAAAAGGTCTCATTACTTTGTATGTGCTGACCCGTATGAGCTTCAGAGAAGAGCTGACCTCTGGGGCCACCTCGATACAATCAGCACAGTGTCCTTGAGAGGCGGGAGGTGGCAGGGGCCTTCCCCACCCGCAGAGAAGCCTGTCCACTACCCCACCCCCAGAGAGCACATCTTCTGTGCAAGGCTCTGCAGAGACACTAGCTGGTCATCTCTTTATAGAGTGGGGAGAGGCTCGTGGGCCTAATCTGAGGTCACACGACTAATAAGTATCAGGGCAGAAGGGATTCGTCCGGGCCTTACTGACTAAAGTCAAGCCTTGTGGGTGCATCATTGAAGGCATCTTCTATGAATTGAACACGTGGAATAAGAGACCCCAGAAGCCATCTGGTCCAACCCCCCTCATTTTACAGAGGAGGAAACTGCCCAAGGTGACACAGGCAGTAACAGTAAGCATTTGTCAGGATCTGAACACAGGTCCTTGGATACCAGAGTCAGTCAGTATGTTTTCCACTGCACCACAAGGTTTAAGCAGACCCTTGGTGGAGAGTCTAAAAGGAAACATTATTCTCCACCAAGTGATACACTTAAAAGGGAGCCACAACGGGTAACAGGGTTATTTCTGGACAGTCCTCTGAAAATCCCATCCAGAATGAGCGAGCTCACAGATGGGAAGGTCAGTTAACATGCGATACTGGAGGACCAAGGGAAGGCTCAAAATATTTCGGCCCTGAACCAAATCAAAGAAGATGAAACACAATCTGAAATAAACGTAAAATCTTACGATCCACTAGTACAAGACAGGAGTGTATCTACATAGCAATTCATGTGAAAAAGACTTGACAGCCTTGATGGACAACAGGCATCAACAGAGGTCGCTGCCAAAAAAAGGATGCCATGCTGGGCTGCGGCCAGGAAGGAGGTGCCCCTCCCACTGAGGGACAGAGACTAAGGCCAAATCTGGAGGACGGTGGTCCAGAGAGGCTGGAGACCACCCAGCACGGCCAAGGGCCTTGAGTTCATGCCAAACAAGACTCCACTAAGCAACGAAAGACATTTAGCCTGGAGAAGACTGGCAGGACACACAAGAGTGTCACCATAGACTGAAAGGGTGGAGGGCCAGCAGAGATGGATAAAATGACTTCTTCTGAAGCCCCTCAGAAAAGACCTCAAAGCAGTGAGGGGAAGAGGCAAGTTTAGAGCTGACATCAGGAGAAGTGCTATTTAAAAGCAGATCGTGTGGCCCTGGGAGGCAGCAGATGCCTCCTGGTTGGATGTCTTTAAGCCAAAGCAGGATGGCATCTACCAGATTTGTGACAGAGGGAACCTTTCTTGGAAGTGGCCAGGCCTGTCCAGCCTCCAAGGTCCCATGACCCTGTGGTTCTGGGGGGGGGAGGGAGGGAGGGAGGGGGGGAGAGGGGGGGAGAGGGAGAGGGAGAGAGGGAGAGAGAGAGAGAGAGAGAGAGAGAGAGAGAGAGAGAGAGAGAGAGTGTGTGTGTGTGTGTGTGTGTGTGTGTGTGTGTGTGTGTGTGTGTGTGGATGCTGATGGACTCTGCTCACGATGCAGAGGATGGCACAGTCCTCTTTAACACTTATCACTTTGAAGGTCACAGACTTGAGTTGGCAGAAAGCCTGGCAGTCCCTCAGATCTTGGGGCCGGTGGGCTTGCTCAAGGCTCCTGCCATCCACAGGAACGGGCAGAGTCAGGATTCAGCTGGGTCTCCTGGCACCCTGCCCATAGCTTTGAGGCCTCAGGAAGCTCCCTCTTTCTCCCAAAGGCAACGTTCCCGCCCCGGGCCCAGTTCCACTCCTCAGACCGTACCTGAACCTTCCGTCCCACAAATCGCTTCCCTGCATCCAGCACGCCTTCCAGTTGCTGGAGGAGTGAACGGATGGTATCGATCCTCGAGGAGACGCCATTCTCCGTCGCTTTGTCTGAGTTTTTTGGCTCCACTGGATGGCTGAGGGTTGGAAGCCCGCTGACCAATCTCAGGGTTAGAGAACGGATGCGCAGCCAGAGGGTCTCTTCCTCCAAGGAGAGTTTCTTATGTTCTTCAGAAACATCCCTTGAGACAGAGGCAACCAGCAGCAGGTAAGCAAAGAGAATGGACTCCACGTGGCCTCCCAAGCGGGCATTTCCAGATCTTCATGCTGACCCTCTGAACCTGCCTGTGGCTCCCCAACCACATAAGATTCCAAAGACTGGGCCACCCTTCTAGACAAGGTATTCACCATCAGAGTCAGGAAGAGAAAACACAAGGAAGCAAGCCTGATTTTGAATTGAATATGCATTACCTCTCCTTGGGATCCCACGTGAAGAAAACATGGAGGTCTCTGTTGTCTCGTAGGTCTTTCCATGGGACGTCATCCTCCTCCGGACTTAGACTCATGGCCTTGACACTTTCTTCTAAGGTCGTCGATCTGTGATAGAAACATCATGTCCATGTTTACAGAACATGGAGGCTGCGGGGACTTGGGAGGAAGAGAGAATTAACCAGAACATTAAATTACAAGCTCCATGATCCCAGGGTCAGAGCTGGAAGGATCTGTAGAGATGAGAGAGGCCATGAAAGGTGAAGTCCCCAGGGGACCAAGTGGCAGAGCTGGGATTCAAATCTGGGTCCTCTGACTCCCAATCCAGCTGTCTTGGCACTGCCCCATACCACTCCTGGGCACAACACCTACGCTCATTTTAAGGTTTTAATGATGCTGGGACAAAAAACAATCTGCAGAAGGAGCTGAGACTCCATGTGACATGAAGCTTCTCAGAGACAGCCCAAAGGGAGGGAAGCGTGGTGGGTGGGTCATGCAGGGCTGCTTCCCTTCAGATGCCACAGAAGGTAAGATGGCTCTGGCCTGGGCCGTAGACAATTCCCACAAAACAGATTTTAAGAAAGAGAAAAGAAGAACAGGAGGTTGTGCTCCAGTCCTAGAGCAGCCCTGAGATAGGCTCTGCCACACGGTGGGGGACCTCTGTGGCTACACCACCTGCCCCTCTGCCCCATAACGCCCTCCAGACTCACATGTTGGCTTCAAGCAGCAGGTCCAGCAACATCCGTTCTGTACGCACTTGGGCAAAGTGCAGAGAGTTGTTCAGCCTGTTTCTAAAAGCGATGAATTCTGGGATCTTCTCAAACGCACCATATTTGTAGGCTTGAATAATATATTCTGAGGTCTGGGGAGACAAAAAGCATCACCTTGGTATGAAGATCTTCCACAGATTAGACACCTGTGGCAAACCTTGCCAGGAAAGCAACTCAAACAAAAAACCCAAAACAAAACCCAGCACTGAATTAAAGGCCACGATCACTAAACAGAACTTCAGCTTTGGAAACCCTGCCACTCTCCTCTCCCTTCCCGACCTTCTCTGCGCATCCCCTTTGCCGATAATAACCCAGACAATGGCTGCCATACATGGCAGTGTGTAAGCCACCCCTTGGTCCACTCCCACTGACCTAGAGGTTGGATTAGGTCATAGGGGCAGTGACCCTTGACCTGAGCCACTCCAGGACAGACACCACTTGGTGTTTTTCTTAATAAGACAGGGATAGCCTGTTTCCAGTAAGGTTTCGAAAATACAGCCACTGCCTACCCTGGTCCCCCCAAACCTAAAAAAAAAAAGGCCCAAAGACATGCTGGCTCCTTCTAGTTTTATTATTATTTTGAATACAACATCACATAACATCGAGATTGAAGTGAGACGCCGAACAATGTCAACCACAAAGGCTCAGAGCACCATCAATTAATCCATTTAGAGGACACGAAGGATTAAAATCCCAAGTACCTAGAGCACCTAAGGGACATCATGCAGAGAACACAACCTGTATGTGACCTGAAGTTAATGCACACAGACCCTAGGAGATGCAGCCCAAGAGAGCAGAGGACGGACGTTCTGGCGTATCAGCCAGAGAAAAATCATGGACAACAGAGCTTCGAGGGAGGGAGGGAGGCCGCATCATCAGGACCCAAGAAAGCACCAGCCTCCAAAAACCTCCAAAAAAGGCCGACGTCTGCCAAAAAGCACAACACACTGCCACGAGCACTCTAAACCAGCTTCTTCTCTGTTGGCCTCCCTGGGGTTCCTGTCCCATCTCCATTACATCCGGATAATTTGCATGATAGGAAAATAGGGCAATAGTCAACAACATACCCTCTGATAAACAGCCTCGCAGGGTTCATTTCAGGCCGCGGGATTGCGCCAGGGGCGCTAATTCAACTGCATTCGATGCGGCTTTTAAACCCCCACGGGACACCTCGGTGAGCTGTTTGCCTGCAGTATCTGGAGAAATTAAAGACGGACGGACACAAGAAAATTAAAAAGATTACTTGTGATCCTGCGGGCTTAGAGAAGGACTACCTGAAAATCCTCAAGTTACCTTCTGGCTCAATTCAAGGACACCAAAAGCGCCTCTTTCCTTCGCTGCCTAAGGAGGGGAGCTACTCTACCAAAGGCCTGTACTGGGCCCTCGGCGGGCAGGGCTGAGCAGGACACAGACATGGCAGGGCTTTGGGACAGTGTGTGCCCCGAGAGGTCACAGCTGGGGAGGAAGGACTTCCCGGGAGCCTGCGATTCCACGGGCAGTCAGAAGACCACAGCGGCTTTTGGAATAGACCCAATGGCTAAATGCACCCACCCCACCCCCAAAATAACTAAGTACTTCAGGCATGACATAGCTCTCATTTCTGGGTGGCCTTGGGAATACACGGGTTTAGTACAATTTAAAGGCAAGGAAGAAAAATGGGACGATTCAGCAGGAAGGAGGCCACACTACTCTTTACCAAACTAAAGAGGCAACTGAAGCCCCCTGATTTGTCTTTCCAGAAGACAGAGAGATCTCCTTGAAGTCTGCCTGTGTCACAGCCCCCATGGAGGGGGATCAGGAGAAGCAGAGTGTCAGATGGAGGAGAGGAGCAGCCACAGCCCAGCCTGGTCAGCAGGAGGCCAGGCTGGAGACTGCAGGCAGGTGGGCTCTGCTGACAACCCCAAGGGGCGCCCTGGGAGCCGTCTGTGCTTATTTCTAGATCACCGAGGTGCTGTGGGTCACCTTTGGACTCCTGAAATGAACCCTGGTCACTGCAGAAAGGACAGGAGAGACACAGATGCCAACTTGAGAATCAGACCTACTCTGCTTTGTCAACCTAATGGTCCTGACTGCTTAAAACAGCACATTCAAAGTACAGAAGTCATTTCTCACAGCTCCAGGAATCCAAAGCACTTCGTTCTTCCAGAGGGAAGGTCTTGGTCGGAGCCCACTAGTCTCCTCGCCAGGAAGTCTTGCAAGGGAAAAACCTGTATTTTTTTTCATTTTCCCCCTCTGTGGGAGCTTTGACACATCCATCTCAAAGCAACGCTTTAGGAATTCACACCAAATGGTTATTCAGGGACATAAAATGCTGCTGGGGGAACAATGGACACATACACTCATGCACACACACACACACACACACATGCTCACTGCACGGCTCTGAATCTCCAGAACATGTTCTGCCTACAAAAGACCCTCACATGTCACTCTCCTCTCCACAGAAGGCTCTGCATAGAAGGCTGCAGTTGTTCCCCTCCCCGGGGCCATCTGCAATTCCTCATCTAGCAGCTGTCACAAGCTAAGCTCATGCTGACGTCGGTGGCTTTATCTCCAGGCAGGAGTCATTGCCTTTGGCCAGAAGATCCAGGTGCCCAGGGAGCACAGGCATCCCACTGGAGAAGTGGCCTCTGGGCCCTGCCACCGCCTTCTGTGACTGCTGTTAGCCGTAGGCGCTGCCCTCTTCCCTAGGTCCACGATGGGTAAGTAGCACCTTGATCACAACTGAACAAAATGGATCTTCTTGATGGAAAATATTAAAAATAAATCAGCTTTTAGAGAAGTCCTGGTTCCTGCTTCCCCAGAAACCTATGGGATTGAGTTGTTGCTGTTCGTCTCTAAGATCCTATACCTTCAGGCTTATGAATTAGACTCACCACAAGCCACCACCAACCAAGTATCACACAGAGGAAGAACAGATTATTCAAAGCCATCTTAGAAGCGAGTTTCTTTTCACTGGTGAGTCTCCCACACTTTCTTCTTACCTCAAATATCTCTTCAGTTCTGGACACAAAGCCAGAAGAACACTGTGAGACAACCACCTCTGACTTCTGACACATTTAAAGACCAGAGAACCACCTTATAAATACACAAGGAAGCATCATCATTGTCTACTGACCACGAAAATCCACTTCTTGAAGACAGAGCCTTCTGTCTACAGAACTCAGCAGGCCTGAAGACAATGGAATGGGACTAAATTCACCCCTTAGGTTACTTCAAACCAGAACACCCCCGAAATGTTCCACTAGCTTAAATTATCCAAGCAGTCCAGTGTCTCAGATGAAAGCATTCACTTCTTCGGCCGGAAGAACCAGCAGGATACTAGGATTTTCTTTAGAACTTGGTTTGTTGTCTTTGTATTTTAAAATATAATGAAACATTTTCTTACAAATAGTCCATGACAAGCAGAGAAACTTGACTAAGAGGGGAGAAGCACAGAGCCCAATGGTTCCTGCGGGCTCTGCTGGGGGAGGTGGTTCTAGAAGCCAACTCCCTTGGGATATGAGGGTGCCCCCGCCCCAACTACTGCCACACACATCTCCCCAGCAAACGGTTTATGAAAAACCTGCCCTTCCTTCTCCTTCGCTATCAGTGCTGCCTCCCACAAAGACAGTTGGCGGTAGGCACAGGTATTGCCCACAAAGGCCCCTGGTCAGTCACATGTGGGGACCCATTTGTCTAACAGCTGCTCATTGACCCCCAACTTCTTCTCACAAGCTGGGAGTCACAGGTAAGCTCCCATTGTGTGCCTTTCTTGGGGGAAGCACATGCCACTGAGCAGAGACGCTCTCCATCCCAGCAGCCGGCTGCTCAGAAAGACTACTGGCCATCCTTCCCAAGTGCTACCCTCTGTGTCCTTCATTAGAATATAGACTAATCATTTGCCAGAGCTGTGATTTTGAAAATTTCATCTCATTTTGTGACTGACAATGTTCACAAAGAACAGTATCTTCAGTCAATCAGCATCTGTTAATCACGTCTTCTGACCAGGCACTGTGCTAAGAGCTAAGGGCTTTGGAAGGTGGGTGGAGTCTAAGTATCAAACACAACAGGCAGGTTTTTGACAGAAGAAAACCTGTGGGCACCATGTAAAATACGAGGCCTAGGAACACAACGGGCCAAGAGGCCCTCTGGCAGCACTGCAGCTGTCCTGGAGACAAGCCCCACCCCTTCTCTGGGAACCTTCTTAACAGCCGGGATCAACGGCATACATTCCCACTGACTTCCAGATGCCAACCCCAAGGAACTGAAGGAAAGAGGTTTCCCTATCCCCAGTTTGGGGGACGCCTTCCCTTCTTACAAATGGCAGAGCCCAGCTTTGCTCATCATTTTCACATGGAGACCCTTGAATCCAGATCTGTCCAGGTACCCAGCTGGCCCCTAAAAAGGGCCACTGCACCATCAGCAATGCACACAGGGCACCGATCTTGGTCGTTGGTGAAAGTCTGTTCAGCTTGGCCAGTTGAAGTGGGAAACATGATGCCCATTCTTTTAGTCTGTAATATTCCAAGTTTAAACTATATAAATTATCTTTTTAAAAAATGTCTGTTCCATGTTCCAGGGATTTAACAGTAGAGTACAGACTCGGCAATGAAGAGCAGCAAGGTCCACAGGCTGCTGAATTCCAAGGCTGAAAACTCTGATGAGCTACTTGTCATCCCGCTGGACAGAGTGCGCCCCTGCAGAGTTCAGTCATTGAAAGGCAGAGATCTGAAAGGCATGCCACATCGCTACTTCCTATCCTGTCAGCAACAGGCCTGACCTTGTCAAGTTCTAAGGATGTCATCAGACACGCTTGTGAATCTGTCCCCGCAGAATGTAACGAGTTCCACAGGCTCGGACACAGGAGGAGGAGGAGGGTCCTTGAACCTAGAGCCCTCCCAAACACAGTGTAGCCTCTGAGGTCCCTCCCAACTCGGACGTTCTGCTCTAACTGGAGTTGGGGCATTCATTAGCTGAGACTACAAAAAAAAGGTTTTCACTTACATCTTTCTGGTTGGAGTGGAAAAACCTGAGTGCAAAGTTACAGGCCTGGGAGGCAGCAGCATATTGACCTAGAGGCTCTGCGTAGCGGGTCAGAAGATAGCTGGAAGAAAAATCACAGGCAAGTCATGATTGTGCATCCCCTGAGGCAGCTCAGCTCTGGCTAACTGGGGCCAGGAGGCCACCAGGCACCATGTAGCTGGGCTGATGATGGCCAGCTCTGCCTTGGCTAAAACCGGGGCCAGGAGGCCACTAGGTACCATGCAGCTGAGCTCATGATGGCCGGCTCTGCCCTGGCTAAAACTGGGGCCAGGAGGCCACTAGGCACCATGCAGCTGGGCTCATGATGGCTGTTTCTGCCCTGGCTAACTGGGGCTGGGAGGCTGCCAGGCACCATGCAGCTGGGTTCATGATGGCCAGCTCTGCTCTGGCTAATTGGGGCCAGGAGGCCACCAGGCACCATGAAGCTGGGCTCATGATGGCTGGCTCTGCCCTGGCTAAAACTGGGGCCAGGAGGCCACTAGGCACCATGCAGCTGGGCTCATAATGGGTAGCTCAGCCTCATGGGCCTCCCTGAGCTAGGATCTCAACCTGGGATTCTCAACGAATCTGATACTTCTCCAAAAGCACACTTTGAAGGTTGGGTTCCAACCTTCATCACAGAGGCAGAAAACAGAGGATCTCTAGCAAAAATAACAATAATATTTTCAAAAAATCTCAAAGTTTTAAGAGGTGGCCAGATGAGGTATCACCTTCAACTCCAAGGGACAAATAGATTTCACAATAAGGACTCACTGAGTCAGCCACAAATATGCCCTATAACCTAGCCTCCAGACAAAGAACACCAGCCCCAACTCTAACAAGGTAATACGACATTGCAGACCGCTGGCAGGCCCAGTAAGATCCATTTCATGGTGGGTCACAGGATTCTAGGATTCAGAGATCCATTCCAGTGTAACTCTTCCATTTCACAGAAGGCCCAGAGAAGGTGGAAGACTTGTCCCAAAGCCCGGATCTGAACCCAGCTCTCTGAAATCCCCACTGAAGACTCCCCAGGCCATGATGTTCTAAAGCTCTCCTATCTCCTAGTACAGAGGACAGCTCTGTCCCAGCTTCCCTGGAGGAGGGGGCAGAGTGGGGTGCACAGCATTCTGAGTATCTACTACCCACCCGATGGTGTCGTGCTGGATGTGTTTAGCATCAAGGCTGGAGTACAGGTCCACCACGGGCTCAAACGCCCCAAGAGAGCAGTAGATTCGGACAAGCAGCAATTTGAACTGGGCATTGGAAGGACTGTGGGTCAAACCCTCCTCTAGCAATGTTAGGGCCTGCCACGCAGCCCTTTCTTCACCTGGAAGTTAAAAAAAAAAAGGCAAATGATCCAATGACACTGGCAGGAAAAGGGACACAAACCATGACCACAATCAAATACCAAAAGAGGAGAGGTTCTGATGGGAAGAACTGCCACTGCCTGATGCACACACTCATGGCCAGCTGGGGAATTCCCCCAAGATCTAGGGCCTTGACGGGCTCATTCAGGCTCCATTCTAAAGCAAGTTCTGTCTCTGCAAAGTAGGATCATCTCAATGCTGCTGCTCCTGGGGCAGGGAAGCATTGTAGGAATGGGCTGCAGCAGTCACCTTGCCTGATACAGCCGTGGGGAGGCAGCAAGGGGGGCTGGCTGGTCCTGGTAACTGTCTCAATCTGACATTGTCTTTCACTTACAGTGACGAGAAAAGCCAAGCCACCTTTTGGGAATGGGTGAACAGATGGGGAAGAGCTCCAGATATAGACAGTAAACTGTTCTACAGGAGCACAGGGTGAAGGCCCCCTCAGTGGGCACTTCTATCAGATGCCCAGCATGGTGCAGTCATCAGGACAGAGGGCGCCCCGGGGACCCACAGACCTGCCCGGGGGATGGCGTACCTGCTTCTAGCCACATGTCAATGAGCATGTGCACAGCAAGGAGACAGTAATAGTCTGAAAACTGCAGCTCTGTTTTCAAACAGGATGTTCCTGGAAAGGGAAAAAAGCATCATTTCAGCATCAGGGACAACCCCGGCCGTTCCACGCGCTACATTCACCCCCTGCACCTCACAGAGCATTCTCAGAAGGCAGTTACTGAGCTGCGCCTTGGACCAGAGGCCACAATCAGTCCCAAATGGACACTCAGCTCAAATAGATAAAATGGGCAGGAGGGAGAATGGAAGGTGGGATCTCTCACAACTCCAGGGAGGCAGAGACTTCTTGATGCGAAAAGGGACAGGCTGAAAAAGGCAAATACCTTTGGTTACACCAAATTAGAAAGCTTTTTTGCACAAACACAATCAAGTCAATTAGGAAGTATAAGAAAAGAAACTGTAGATTAGTAAAGAGATAAACATACATACATCTATTTGCATCAAACATCTCTTAGGCCAATATCCAAGATACCTGGGGAATTAGCACAAATGTGGAAAACCAAGAACAGTTCCCCAATGGGTAAGAGTAAAAGGCTAGGAACAATTCTCAAAAGAATTGTAAACTGTTAACCATATTCAAAATTATTCCAAATCACCAGTAAAGAAACGCAAATCCAAACAATTCTGAAGTTTCACATGGCACCCAGCAAACTGTCCAAGAAACGAAGGATAGAAATGGCTGGGGCTACTGGGGTCATGGGAAGGCAGGAAGGCTAATACACTGCTGTCGGAGCTGAGACCCGATCCCACTGTTCTGGGAAGCAACTATCCCTGCCTCCCCAAAAAGGGACTTAAAATGCCCACACACTGCAAAAAGCAAGAGATCCCACTCTGGGCACAAACTCCAAAGAGGCCCAAGATGGGAAGAAGCACCCCAGTGATCACCAAATTCACACCGATGCTTTTTTTTATGACTGCAAAAGACTAGAAACAAAGAAGGTGCCTGGAGGACAGCCTGGATAAACTGTGATCCACGAACCTAACAGATTATTTTTGTAGCAGGAGAAACAACATGAGAATATGAAGAGTTTGGAGAAACAGAAGAAGACACGGTCATGTGGAGCCAGGAAAACCACACACACACACAGTGACTACGACCACAATAGAAACAAGACTGAAAGCAGGGTAATAACTAAAATGCCCAACTAGGACTCCGGGACTTGAGAAAATGTTCCTCTCTCCTTTCATGGCAGAGGTGGGGGACTACAGGCTTGGAATATGGTATACGCTATGAGAGGCAATTGATGTTTGGGTGGTTTCACTAAACTGGTTTCTTTCCTAATCTCTGCCACACGTGAGGGATTAAGGGGAGCCAAGGAGAGGCACATCTGGAAAGGAATGTGATGGAAAAAAAGGCATCTTTCAAAACAACCACCAAGAAAGCTGTTACAGAGCTAAGTCGATCACAAGCACTGCTTTCATCTGTGCCCGGCTGTACTTGGACAGCCCAGGTGGGGTGACCCAAGGATTGTGAAAGCGAAGGCAGAGGAGAGCAGTGCAGTATGGGGGATGCTGGGTTTGGCGCTGGAGGATCCAGGTTCCAATCCTGGCTCTGACTCCTACTGCTTCCCAGTGTGACCTCAGCGAAGGCCTGTCCCCTCTTCTAGCTTCGGCATCCTAACCTGCCCCTTCTGGGGTCAGAGCCAACAGGCCCCCCTCAAGCCAGGTGCCTCAATGTGGGCCGCAGCCCTGAGGAGAGGCCGGCTTCACTTACAGCCACGGAGGCTATCCCCACACTAATAAACCAGAAGCCTGTGGGCGTCTGAAGGGTACATTTGTTTATAAAGGGACACGTGGTTTTATCCAGAGGCGGGTGCTTATCATCGTGTCATTTCATATATTTTAAGGTGAGCAAATAAATAGGTCAATACAATAAACTATACATTTCCCAGTCTGTGGAAAGCCACGAAGAGCTCAGCAGTCAGAGCGGTAGACATCCTAAAACCTCAAGCCCCAGGAGGTCCCTGGACAGCCTCTGCTCCTGTCCCCAGGTGGTCCCACATACCCTGACCACCCCACGCTCAGCCCCTGGGAAGGCAGCTCACCAAATTCCAGTCCATGGTGATATCTTAGCATCAGCTCCCGGACCACCCTCAGCTTCTGATCCTTATCCATACTGTGGTAGAGGCCCAGGAGTCGCATCAGCTGTACCACACACAGGTGCTGCTGCAGTCCCCTGATGTCAGCAGGCAGGGCCAGCTTATCTTCTGTGGGGGTGGACAGCGGCACCTCTCCAAGGAGCTGATTGATAAACTGCCAAGGGGAAACAGAAGCAGAGCTTGTGAGTCTCCCTGGTCTTCCCACCCGTCCACCCCCTGGGCCTGGTCATATCTATTCCAGCTTGGCTAGACCTGACCATCCCGCAGCCTCACAACCTGAACTGGGATGGCTTTGAGGTTCATCCCCTGGTTTCTACTCTCCCTGGGGCAGGGCAGGGCTAGCTCTGGCAGGCTGGCTGACAGCCTAGAAATGGAGGGTCCTCTCGCCAGTGGTCCCCAAGTGCTGATCTTCACCACCACCACCAATCAGTGAACACACCACCAGGGCTGGGGGTAAGTGACTGCCATATTCCTAACACCCCTAGACCTCTGGACTGTGGGCCAAGCCCTGCAGTCTGGGCTGGAGAAGATACCAATCTAGCCTCGTCATTCCTAAGGTTCACTCCCTCCTAACTCCCTGAACCCCTTCTGAGGCAGGCTACCAGGTAATGGCCTGTTAGGCCTGGGGTTAACCATACTGAAAGAATGAGCAATTGATTCACAATGTATAATGTATAATGGCTATTTAGATTGTGTACAGCCAAGGACCCTGGAAGGGATGGAGAGGTATCAGTAATTAAGGTAAGACTTTCTTTTACTGTTTTCTCTTTTAGCACTTATTTAATCAAGTGTCCTTGAAGAGTCTGGCCTTTGTTTCTTTGATTAGATTGGGAGTCTTTGATGATTTGCTTCCCTCAAGGGAAAGGCTAGTTTACATGGGTTTGAGTCACATGTTTGTGATGCCAGAAGCTTTTTGGCCATGTGGGTTTGAGTCACATGTTGTGACGCCCTTTGACCCTGAACAGGATATATAAACTCAGAGGTTGGCATTTTTCCTTGGGGCTCTCACTCACTGGAAGAGTGGCGTGTGACTTGAAGAGGCTCTGGGCAGCCGTTGTTAAGAGCCCCATGGCTTGTAAACCCAGATGTTGGGACGTTCCTGGTAACTACGAATTGTGATTTGAATCAGACAAGGTCTGTCTGTTGATGTTTGTAATTTCTATTTGTATTTGTTCTGAAGTTCAAGGTGCTGGCTTTTCCTCCTGAACTAAGTGAGTTATATTTGTACGTGTGATTAAAGTGAGACTGTTAACCCCTTAAAGTCACTTTCCTTAGTAAAGCAGATCAAAGAACCTGTGCTGACAGCGCTTGCTGCTGGTCTTGCTGGGTCTTATACAACCACAGTAGCTGCTAGCAAGATTGCTGCTACACTCTGGATGGCTCAAGTTAAATTTGGGGATTAGCTAAGAATGCAGTTCATTTTGGCAAACATTTATGAAAAGCCTACTGTGTGCAGAGACCACGGTGTAGAAGAAGAGCTACCGTGCAGAGAGAGGGCAAGGTGAATGCCTTCATAGAGCTTATGGTTCAATGGCAGATAAGAAACAAACAGGTAACACCACCTGCTGATGATACAGAGTCCATGGGAGCCAGGGGTGGGGCAGGGGGAGCTTTCAGAGGATCCTCTGGGAACAGAGAACAGGCCACCCTGGCTGGAGAAGAACGGGATATGTGACAGAATCACACCAAACAGGAGAGTGTCCACCTTGACACTGTCACCACAGCTAGCATTCATAAAACGCTTTAAAGTTGACAAGGCATTTCATGGATGTATTCTCATTTGATCGTCACTAGAGCCCTGGGTGGCGGATGCTGCTATGGAGGCAGAGGAACCTGCCCAGGGTACCATACCTAGTGAGTATCTGAGGTTGGCTACACAACCAGCGAGTATTTAGCTGGCTTATGTGTGGGTACCTTCAGTGACGCAGGGCCCACTACACCCTACAACAACCCCTTCTCTGACTGGACAGCTCTCGTAGTGAGGAATCTGCCTCCAAGCAACATAAGCCAGCCTTGCTCCTCATCCTGCCTCTGGGGTCAAACGGAATGGAGGTAATCCCTCTTCCCTGGGACATTCTGTCAAATACTTAACCCAGCTTTCTTGGTCCCCTGATTAAACATCCCTGGTGCCTTCAACCAGGCATGACAAGGGCTTGAGGCTTCCACTATCCCAGATGCTCACACGTGGCATGGGACTCTCACCTCCTTCCTCCTCTGAGGACATGACTAGATCTATGAAGGAGAGGGGTTTGAAAGTGAGGCGAGGGGTGGATAGTAGAGGACAGGAGGTACAGGCTCTTCACCTGGGTCTGTGGACATTTTAATACTTTGATAATTGTATTTCAACATAATTGGTTTCCTTGTAATCCTACCTATTTTATTTTGTGCATTTAAGAGAAGATTCTAGAAAGGATCCCCAGGCTTTATCAGGACACCAAAAGGGGATAGGACGCAGGAAGCTAAGAACTAGTAGGAAGCTCGGCAGGGAAGGAGAAGATGTTCTGACAGGCAGGCCATGGGGATGCAGCTCTGGAGCTCACAATAGAGCAGGAACACAGACACACATGTGGAAGTGGTCTGGGTACAAGTATGGGTGAAGACAGGGGAGTGAAGGAGGCTCCACAGGGAAAGTCTGTCATAGCAAGAAAGCAGACTTCTAGAGGAAAGATGCACATCAGGACACCAAGAAGAGAAGGAGAGTCAGTGAGGGCAATGGAGAAGGATGGCCTGGGGCCTCCCAAGCCAAGGAGAGAGCCAGCATCTGGAGGAGGGAACTTAGCACCCAATGTTCCAATCCTATAAACATGGATTAAGGGTCAAGCAATAAACATTTATTAATCGCCTACTATGTGCGCTGTGCTAAATGCTAAATGCTGGGGAGACAAAAAGAGGCAAAAGACAGTCCCCGCCCTCAAGGAGAGTACAATCTCACGGGGGAGACAACATGCAGACAAATATATACACAGCAAGCAACGTACAGAATGAGTAAGAAGTAATGAATGGAGGGGAAGGCACTGAAATTATAAGGCACAAGAACTACCAAGATAGAAATATCTGCTACCCCGCAGTAACTTACATTCTCCTGGAGACAAGAGAATAGAAAAAGAGACTGCTGGCCTGGACCATCAAGTCATTCAGTGAGTCCCCTGAGAGCTCAGGGAGGAGCCAGATTCCATGGAGGGAAGAAAAGAGGTGGTGGTATGGCGAGAGAGAAAGCAAGATGGGCCTCCCAGCCTATAGAGAGTGCAGGGGGCAGGAGGGCCAGAGGATGTGACCAGCCGTACATCCCGTATTAACCCAGAGGAACCTGAGTCAGACGTGCCCCTGTAGAATTTCTACCTTTTCTGGTAAGCGGCATTAATGTTCTCCTTGTATGAGGGAATGAGAAACTTGTGAACAGATTCTTCCCTAAGCCCTAGTTCTCCCAGAGTGCCCTGTCTAGGGCCTGTGCACCCAGAGGCCAGCCCTCAGCACCAGGGCACAGTTCTTGGCACCTGGCCGGCACTTAATGAATCCCACCATGTACAGGGGATGTCACAGACAAGGTGCTGAGATTTCTGAGAACTGAGATCCAGCTTCTGGGAGAGATTCTCTGTAAATTAACAACACGTCTCCATCCTCTTTTGTACTTCAATGGAAGCCTTCCATTGTTAAGCCCACTGGGTGGTCAACCTCATTTCAGCTGCCCCCTCAGTGGCAAAAGCTGGGTGTGACCCTTTCTGGGCCAATGGTTCCCTTTGATCAGGCTTCCTCACGTACTCAGCATCTGCTTTGAGAGACGATGCTGCTGAGCGTCCAGGCTTTCTACTGTTTCTCATCTAATGGGGGAAAACGGAATCCCTGACTGCGAAAATCACCTCTCCCAATCACAACTGGCATCAAACACCACCGGAAGAGCCATTTCAACAAGCGTTTAACCGCCCAGCACAAACCCAAGGGGGCACCTAGTGACGCAATATCGTGGGGACCTTCGATGATTCTAGGGAGGCAGTCATAACCAGGGTGGGCCAGAACACAAGGCCTGCCTTCCAGGTCCAGCTCTTAGGCAAAGCACTCCTCTGAGCCTCGGTTTCCTCATGGTAACATGGGACTAAAGACACACATGACCCACTACGCAGGACTGTTCAAAGGAGAATGCTTTGCAAACTTTAAAATCTGAATTACTTTTCAATATATTACTGCAGGTCCATGCCCACCTAATTTAGTAGTAATTTAGGGCCTTGAAGTCAGGAAGGGAAGAGGAAGGAAACAAGCATTTATTGAGCACCTACTATATGACAGGCACTCTGCTGAGTGCTTTACAACGATCATCTCAACCGCCCTGGGAAGCAGATGCTATGAAGATCTCCATTTTACAGATGAGGAAACTGAGGCAGCCATCAGTGAAGTGACTTGCCCAGGGTGACCCCGTTAGGAAGGGCCTGAGGCTGGACTTCAGCACCCTGGGCACAGCCTTCAGGAAGAGCTGGTTCTGGCCTCTGACACTAAGCAGCCGTGTGACTTCCCTTAACGGGCCTCGGGGCCCCTCCTGAGGGTTCTCTGCTCTGACAACGTCCTGCTATTTCAGCAAGCAGTCAGGATCAGCCAAGCAGGTCCTTTCTGGTGCTCCCCTCTACTGGCCACAAGGGCTGAATCCACCCTCTGGGATTTTCAAACCACCCAGTCAAGTCAAAGCGACCTCAGAAAAATTGTCAGTCCTTGGTGCTCCATTCCCAGACGGGAGAAGAGCCCCTTTGTGCCCAGGCCCCTCCCCTGGCGGCGCCACACTTACCTTTGTACACTGCGAGGCAGGGAGGAGGTCCACAAACACCTTCAGGTCAGTGAAACAACAAGGCTTGTCTCCAAACTTTTTGAAATATTGAAACATTAACTCTTCTGGATCACCTAGGAGACACAATCACCAAATTACTGAAAGGACGAAGAACGTTCAAGGGCCCATCAGAATGGAAGCAGGAGCTGTGTGCCTGGTGCCGGTGAACCATCACACTCAGACCACTCACTGGCTCCAAAGTGGCAAAGGCATGATGGGCAGGGAGGGAGAAAAAACAATGGGCCTGTCCAGAAAAAGCCAAGAAACTGAGGCCTGATTTGAGGGAAAGGATCTGAACTTGGGTCTTATGACTCCAAGGCCGACATTCCATCCCCAGTGCCAACCTCTCTGTCTCTTGCTGCAGGGCCTCAGTCAGGGAGACCCCACCTGACACCAACTGGCCAGGTGAGGCCAGGGGCATCACGTCCCCTCACACATAACCCTAACACTCTACGCTGGCCCCACACACCAGCACAGAGAGGTTCCTCACCCCAAGTTCACCACACAGGGGAGATCATGGCCTAGACCAGCCCCACTGCCCCCGAAAAATCATACTTGAGGATCACAGACCTAACAGCTAAACAGAGACAAATCCAACCAGCACAAGAGTGAGCCGGAGTGTAAGGAAACCCTTTCTCTACAAGATTTTCTACAGTGCCTCTCTAAGCGCTTCCATTTTAGGAGGAAGAAATATATGAACAATGACGTGCACTTAGGCAATCCAAAAGAGGAAGTGCATGCGCATGTGTGTGCGCTTACGTGTGTGCATCCGTGTATGTGTGTGTGCATGTGCATGTGTGTGGCACTCCCGAGTGGCAGGGCAGAACTATGAATCAGTCATTTCATCAGCCTTTGGAATAAGGACCATTCTCTGGCAGTAGATTTAGTCCCCTCCTCATGACTGGGTGATCTTAAGTACATTTACATGCCCAGAATCTGCTGAAGCAGATGGGCAAGGGTAGGGCTTCCTAAATACAGGAGAAGCTATCCTGTCCACCACCTCCTAGCCAGGGGAATATGGCAGGGCTGACTCCCCACCACCACCTCCCTGCCATGGAAGAACCCCAGGAGGGCGTGACTGCTCCTCACCCAGCTTGTGCTCATCGTTACAGCCCTGATGCCGCAGGCGTCGGATGAGCTCCAACTTGGCCAGGTATGGGCCCCGAAGATGTCGGGGGCTCTTTGACTCCTCCAGGATCCTCTCTTCAATGAACTTAACAGCTTCTTCTGTGGAATAATGTACTTCTCCTTCCAGAGAACTGGGGACAAATGCACAGACACATAGACTCTTGGGCCTCTCCCCTACCTCCCAACCCGAGGTCCAGGGAAGCCACTGCCAACAGGAAGGAAGCAGAGAATGTCAAACAAAGGAGAACACGGGCCATGGTCGTCTTATTTTTTAACCAGCTTTATTGCCAGCTTATCTTTATACATCACAATCATCTCTGTTAAGAAGTCCTCCCAGGGGTCACCCACTACAGTGAGTGACAACATCTGACAAGGTGGACAACACTCCACCCCAGGCATCCCCCACCTCACTATGTCAGTCTGCTCAGGGGAGGCAGGGAGAGATGCGTGCTGGGGTCCCAGAAATGCCAGGTTGCCCCTCATCTAGAGCTGCTGGTAACTGAGTGAAGCCCAAGGGGCTGCCCTCCCCTCCCAACCACCCATGGGGAGGTAGGAAACAAACCCACTTACTGTTCTCCTTCCGCAGGAGGGGTCCAGGCTTCATCGATGAGTTGAAACACAGAGTCAAAGTAAGTCAGATAGAACTGCCAGTCATCTGAGCTAAAATCAAAGAAAACCAAAATGACAGGGACCATTAAAGTGAGTGCTCTCCACCTGGCCTTGGACGCCATGACCCTCAGCTCTTCTTCACAGCTGGGCCATTGGCTTCAGAGAGGGGAGAATGGCAAGTCCTGTCAGGAGCTCCCCAAGCCAAAGTTGGCCATTGCTCACCCCACGCTCCCAGGGACATCCTCGCCTCCCAGCTGTGCTGAGCACACACTCACTTCTTTAACAAAAGCCTCCGCGACAGCGCGTTGCACTCGGGCCACCTGCTCAGCTTCTTGTACATGGCCATACACTTGTTTTCTCTGCTTCGGAGCTCACTGGTCAGCTTCTCTACAACCACAAAAGGGATTCGTTTAAACAGGTTTTGTTTCCTTTCCTAAGGAGCGATCGCCAAACCAAAAATCCTGCTGCAAGGTGAATGATGTGGGGCCTCCTACTAGGGGTGGGACCGCTGGAGGTTACCCCATCTTCCCAACCTACTCCCTTCCCTCCCTCTACCATCTGTGAAAAGGGCAGAATGAGGGACGTGTTTCCAGAGAAGGCACAGGCTGGTGCTTGAGCAGAGTGGCAGAACCATTAGCTTTGGCCAGAGTTGGAGAAGGTGGAGGGGCGGGGAGAACAGGTGATGAGGAGGTGACGCCAGGGAGAAAAATGAATCCAATCTCTCAGAAATACCGATTCCCAAGGCTGAACACAGAGGAGAGAAGAATCCATAGCTCTGATCTAATTAGACTTGGCAATTCAACCTTAGCATAGCTTGGCAAGTGAGGGTTAGAAAGGATTTCAATGCTGGGGCACAGAATCACAGGCTTCACATCTAGAAAGCCCTTAGAAATCCTCTCCTAGCCCCCGCAGAGAAGGAGCTCGTTCTGACACTCACAGTATTTGGCAGACCTCCTCTATGTGGGCAAGGTTGTATTTTTATTTTCTGCTGACTAGGAAAACAAATAATGACGAAAAGCCACCAGCTTCAGCAATACCCTTCCATAATTTGTAATCGGTAGCCATACAAGACACGTCACAAGTAGGCATTTCCGTGGGACAGCTGCCAGACATATGGCCTTGCCCACCCCCACAAAAACAGCTCTCCCCCATTCCAGCCTGTCAGGTCCATCCCCAACTGCTCCCCGGCACTCTGCCCACGACATCCCACTGTCTTTTCTACTTCTGAACAAGTCAAACTGAGAAGATCACAGGGCTCAAAAGCCAACAAAAGCCACGATGGGCCACGAGGGTGGGTGTACACAGAGCAGGCCTTCGTTAACCAACATGGAATTGTGGCATTAACTCTAAGAGTCAGACTAGGCCTGATTTCACCTCATTCGCGGACTGAGGACATCACAAAAGTGGGGAACCCCTGCCCAAGGCCAACCCACAAACGGCCCCTCCCCATCCATGGAACAAGCTGATACCAGTGGGGGCAGAAAAGATGCAGCAGCAGCTAAGAAAAGGCAGCCCAGGCCAGGCCCAGAACACAGTGTCAGAGGATCTGGGTTCAGATCCTGTCTCTGTACGGCCTGGGGCCAGTCACTTGGTTACTTCACACTTGTTCCCTCCTGTAAAAGGAGGGGCCTAAACTATAGCCCCCTGGGCTCCCCTCTGGTACCCTATGGAGGATCTGGTGAAAATCAATCCCCGTGAAAAAAAGATCCAGCCACACTCCTGTATTATGCTGAAAAGCCTAGTGAAGTCTGTGATGAGTGTGGCAAGTGCATTATTTAACTTCGGATCTCCTACTACAGAAAAGTAGTCCCTTTTAGTGAAAGTGCCAGTCACAGCCTGAAGGCCCAGATCAGGCCGACCCTGCTGCCCACAGGCAGTTACCTCCTAGCTTGCCTCTGATGACATCCAGGGCTTCCTGGTACTTCCCCAAGCGCTCCAGAATCATGTAATAAAGCTCCACCTGAGGGGTGAAACCCGAGAGAAAACGGGGGTCAGGAAGATGCTTCCAGGAAGAACGGAGAAGCAGCCAATGCTCAGGCTGCATGAAGGACAAAGACAGACACTGGCTTCCACCTGGCAACAGGCTCAGAGTGACCCAGAGGGTTCTGGACAATGACAAGGAGGCACAGCTCCAAGCATCCTCAGACCACTGTGCTCACAGAGGCAGACCGCACATGTGAGAAACTTTGTAAATCCTTGACTCCCCCAGGGGGCCTGGGATCCCATCAAAGCATGGGTCTGGGAGGAGGGGATGTGCTAAGTGCCAGGGACACGACATCCAAAGTGGGAAGCCGTCAACCCACACGACTGTGTCCTGGCCCGAAGGCCATTCTGGCACTGTGTGACAGAAGTCACGGCCCCACAGGGCCAGCACTCTCCCGTGCTCTTCTGTACGTTCTCATATTTGATCCTCAAAACCACCCTGTAAGGTCCCTGGTTCAAGTACTGTGACAAATAAGGAAACTGCCGCTTGGCTTCCTTGCTCTGCCTAAGGTCCTGCTGCCAACAGACATAGGAGCTGAGCTGAACCTGAGCACTGAGCCCTGGCCAGGCCTCCCCTCGGCCAGACCTCCCTTGTCTGCAGCTCCTGGCTACGTACGAGGACAAACTACCACCAAACACCTACTTCAGCCTCGGCTTCGATCTTGTCCTCCTTCACCATCTTCTCCACCATCCTCTCAGCAAGGGGCAGAAACATGGTTCTGGAGAGGTTCTCATCCTGGGCTGATATAGACTGGGGGAAAGGAAAGACATCCATCAGATTGTCACACCAGCGGCCTTTGGCGAAACACTTCCTCTGACCCAACTCCGTCAAGAAACAATCAACCTGACGATCACCCAACCTCCCTGACACGTACAAAGCTGATCCAGCAAGGGCTGATCTCAGGCTGTACAAAAATACTCATGACAATTCACCTAGACTTCTTCACACAGAGAGCTCACCAGGACACAAAGTTGCCCAGAAACGTCCGTTTTGTAAATGGCGGCACAGCCACGTGGGATGATTCTGGAAGTCGTGAATCGCTTTTCCCTACAACTGTGTTTCAGAAGAGGCCAGGGACGGTGGGAGAAGCTCTGGGCTCAGTCAGGCAAGCATGGGATGACCCACGTGGCTACACCCAACTCCCAGAACCTTTGTCCCCTCACCCGTACAATGGAGCAGCAGCAGCAGCTGCTTCAGTGGTGGCCAGAGTCCAAATGAGAGAGCTCTCTTGGTGTGGGGCACTTCCAGCTTTCCTCTTTGGCAGCTGGGCCAGGACAGGGTTTGCAGTCATACAGTATGACCAGAAGACCTCTAGGAATCCTATGGAAGGTCACCTGGGCCTGTTCTCCACCCCCACTCCCACGTGAGCTCACTGCTGGCAACTAGCGCCTAGTCTATTTATGAATAAAGTAGATGAACCTGAGGCTTTTTCACTAACTCTTGAGTTCTGGGCTAGCTAATTAATTCATCCTGAAAGATCCAAATACCTTATTAGCTTTCCCTAACCCCCTCTCCCCCAGGCATCCACTGCCATGACCCGGGACAACAATACCACTGGACACTAAGACAACAGGTAGAAAAAAACAACCAGGACATAAAAACAAACTGTATCTGTTAGTGAGGAGAGGCAATAAAAACTTTGATTGTGGAAAGTAAATAGACGATACTCAAAGTACATATTTGAAAATGGCCCTAATCCCACATCCTACTAGAAGAACATGAGATAAGCAGGTTATTGAGGGCAATGGCAGGGCCTAAAAGGGAGGCTCCCCACGCCATTCTGAACCCCGTACTCACCTGCATAATTAAACTCATGACAGACCAAAAATAATAAGGGTTTTTTGGTACGATCTTATAAAGTGCCATTCCAGCCTGAAAAAGAAAAAGACAGTCTTGAACTCAGGAATCTTCTCAGATCCAGTGAAAGCACCCGATGATCTCTGTACCATCGTGATAAAATGATCGGCAATAAAAGCCCTGTCCTGCCCGGTCCTCCTCAAGTTAAAGTCCAGCTGGCCTGAGAACGGCAGCCATCTCCCCCTAGGCAACCACCAGGCCTGGGCTTCAGGATTTGCCTAAACAAAACCACTTATCTGAGATGTCATACTGCCACAGATCCAAAAGAAACCAGCTCCAAAGAAATAGCACACACTACATTCCTATTTCAAAAAGGAAAGGGAATGGCCTGGAGCATCCAAGGGAAGCACAAGAAGACACAGGTGTCCCAAGATGTCACAGCTATCCCTGGGCCACTCCCATTGCCAACTGCAATGGTGTGCAGGATCAAGGACAGGGTCTCCTGAGACAAAGCTCTTACTCTCATCAGCAGGGCACTAACAGCAGCCTGGCAAGCAGCCTAAAGCCAAGAGGTAAGAAACAGGCTGGCCGCACGTGGCCCTGACCAGGACGCGCTTGTTCAGTTTACCTGATTATTTTAACAATGACAATTTAACAATGCAGCCGTGGGGTGCAGTTTCCACTGTGAACCCTGGTCTGTCAGGGGGATCCCAAAGGGCAAGTGTGACTGCTGGGATCTTTCACTACCCCACCTTGTGCCAAGATGATTCTATTTAATACGATCCCAAACCCCAACATGAACATCAGAACAAACGAGCATGCAAAGGGGAAGCTGCCACAAGAAAGCCTAAAGCCAGGCAGCCTGGCATTTCTCAAATGGTCCCTGCAGACTCCCAGCGCTGTATTTATTGTAGAAGGGAGTCATGTGCAATCACTGGACCGAAAGAAAGCAATGTTAAAGGGCATTAGAATGATGTCCCACCATCACCTAAGTAGCAAAGAAGGTAGTACTTAGTAAAGCAAATCCATTTAAAAGACAAAAAGGAAAGGCAAGCCAGCAACTACAAATGAAGTGCACCTGAAAGCTTTTCTAGGTGGATTCAATGTAGCACGAAGGGGATTTTTTAGGTGTACTGGGATTGAGACTGTCTTAATATAGCAGGCTTCTCATCTACCTGAGTCCTTCACTTTTAAAAAATACATAAAAATCAAGGGGAAAAAAATTCAGAGCCATTTTCATTTCTAGGCACCGTTAACCTAATTTGAAAATGCTGAGACAAGCTGTAATCTGCCACAGCCAGCTCACTCCAGGCCCACAGATGCTTCAAACACAAATACTTTCTGTCATTACTGTACATGATATGGCTGTTGCGTATTTGTGGACCCACCTACTCCTCCAAATCACACCGAACTCCCACAGGGTGGAGCTTTGCCTCAGTGATCTGGTCATTGCTCACAGAAAGGTTTTATTCAGAGCAGGTGTTTAATAAATGCTTGATTCACTAATGAATCTTTTAGAGAGCACATGAGCATCCTTTCTGAACTAAATATCCTTTGGAAACAAAGTGAGCAAGAGGCAGTAGGGCCCACTGGACAGGATGGATGGATGAATGAATAAACACATGGGCATTTATTAAGCTATTATCTATCATATATTCTAAGAGCTGGGAATACAGATGGATGAAGGGAGCTAGCCCCTCCTCTCAGGGAGGTCACACCGAGTAGGAGGAAGAAAACACATGGGCAAGAGTCTGGCCAACAAGTTTGGCTGGCAAGGCCCAGGCCTCCTCTGGTTGCCCACAGGAAGGTGCACCAGCAAAGGGAAGGGAGTGTGGTCATGAGGGTTGAGGACAGGCTCAGGGGTGGGGGGAAAAAGATAGTCTGGCTGGGTGCCAGCTTTGGCGGGGGCCCTCTAGGAACCCCATAGGGCCTGGGGTGATCTGTTGTGGGGGGGGAGGAATCCAGCTCGGCACCAGGTCTGGCTGGGGCTCTCCAGATACTGCAGGACAGTGGGGTAGGGACTGAGGTGGCATGGAAGGAGGAGGGAGAAAGCTGGACTTGGGAGTTAGGAAGACCTGGGTTCAAATCCTGCTACTGAGGATAGGTCATTTATGCTCTCTGGGCCTCATTTTCCTATCTGTGAAATGGGAATAGCAGCACCTACACCACAGGATTGGGCAGATCCAAAGTAGATAAAGTACTTTGTAAATCTCAAGGCTTAACAAGTGCCAACTACCATTAGTATTAACAAAACAGTGCAGCTGGCTCATTCAGGCCTTCTCCAGGGTTTTTGCCCTTTTCAGTCTCTGGGGAAGCAGCTGAGCCAGATAAAACAGAGGGCATTCCGAAGCCAGGAGAACGGATGGACAATGAAGCCCCGCTACCTTTTCCAAGCACAAGAGAGGCTCCCTGACCAGCCTCCCAGCCCTGCAGCCAGTGCCCGCAGCCTCCACTTACCTGCTGCATTTTCTTGTATTCCCCAACGCGAGCATAAGCCATGAAGAGGTGAGAGTGGTACTCCTCGCTGTTGGGGACCTTCTTCACCGCTGCCTCGTACAGCTTGGTGACCAGTTCCGCTGTGACAGAAACAGGGAAGATTTCACTAACTTTCACTAACTGCGGCTCTTCCCTGTTGGGCCAAAGGGGCTTCACTTCCATTCAGTCAGCAAGCATCTACTAATGGCTTACAACAGGCCGAGCGCTGTGCTGGGCCCTGGGAATACAAGGACCTGCCCCCAGGGAGCTTACGTTCTACTGCAGGGAGGAGGACACAACATCCATAGAGAAAATTAAATCTGAAATACGGACAACAGAATTTCCAAAGAGTGGGAGCTAACAGCTGAGGGTGCTGGGAGAGGCTGAGCTCTCTATGAAATGAAGGCCTGTGGGGATGGACACGAGCTTGGATGTGCAGGTGGATACGCATAGGGAGGCAGAAGGAGGCACACAGGATGGCACCAGGGCTGGTGACTACAGGGTGGTGGTGCCCTCGGAGGCCGAGTGAAGGCAATGAGCTCTGGCTGGTCACAGAGCCCAAGCCGAATGATCCCTGCCCCCGAGTGACTGCACACAGTAGGCCCCTGACCGACGAACCCCTGAGGATCAGGACTGATGGTTACACTCTTGTACACATGGGCCCAGGGACCTCCCGCTCCCCTGAAGAGGAGCCATGCTTTGCTTCAAACTACTCGAAACAGCAAACAAAAACAGGGACAAGGGGCTGAGGCTGGTGGACAGAGTGAGAAGAAATGAATGAACAAGGGAGCCTGCAATCCTTAGTGGACCCAGAATTCTGAGCCCCCACCAGTGCCCGGAGCTGTTGCTCGGGCTCCGACAGCTGGGAGGACTGAGTGGAGCTAGCTAGGCCCTGCCCATCTCCTCCCTTCCTGGTCCTCATTCTTCTCCTCCGCCCAGCCCCCACACCAGCTGCCAGTGCTCACCTCTCCTCTGGACATCTATATTACAAGGACACTTCAAATAGACCAAACTCAAGTGTGCGCAAAATTGTAACGTCCAAAAGTTCCCTCCCACCTTTAAAAGAGACACAACGCTGTTAAAAATGAAGTTAAACAAAAGACCCACGTCTGTGCATTTCCCGATAGAGGATGGTCAGTGCCTGCAGGGAGTTGTCATCGGTGGGCTCAAGGGCGGCGACTTCTCGCGCCAGGGCGAAAGCGTCATCCTGCTTCCCGGTCCTCTGTAACCCAATCGCTTTTAATACCTACAGAGGAAGGAAAGAAGCAGCTGCTAGAAAGGGAATGAAAAAGATTCAGAAAGCCAGAGATCTCATCAGCAGCCCAAAGCAGATTTGCACTTTCAGTGAATCTGATCTGCCAGCCTCCCTTCTTTTGCCAGACACGCGTGGGGGCTGCAGAGGGCTCACAGAAGGCAGCTGGCGGGGCCGAAGGCCACACATGGAGAAAGCAAAGATGAGTTTTCTAGCTTCAAGCAGAAGGTGGCATTTGAGATGAGTTTTAAATGGATTTAGGACCTGAATCCTCATAAATGGAGAGAAGGGCATGGACTCAATGTATAACGTGGAGGTGGAAAAGACAGGCCCTTAGAGAAATAAATGTGGAAAAACATCTGCAGTATTTCATTTTTAAGGCAATACAATCTGAAAAGCCACAGGTGAATACACACTTGGGAGGTTAATCAGCAAATGACCATGAGCCACAGGAAGGGAGGGCATGTACGTGCATGTGTGTGCGTGTGTGTGTCAGATCAAGTGTGAGCCATAGGAAGGAGTGTGTGTGTAAGAAAAAGTGTAAGCCATAGGAAGGGATGTGTGTGTGTGTGTGTGTGTGTGTGTGTGTGTGTGTGTGTGTGTGTAAGACAAAGTGTGAGCCGTAGGAAGGGGTGTGTGTGTGTGTGAATTCAACAAACAAAAAACGTCTTATGCCAAACAGACTCACCTTAGCACAATGCAGATCTTTGTGTTTTTTCAGCAGTTTGTCAGCTTGCTGAATCGCCATCTTATTATTGCCATTATCAAGATAATCTACAAAAATGGAAAGAAAGCATAAGAGTCAGAGACAAGAGAGCAGCTACGGGAGGGAGGGCAGGGCCTCCCAGGACAGCAGGGGCTGACTTCTGGAAGGGATTCCTGACCAGACATGCGCTGGACTTGATGGCGACGTAAGCCCCTTCCAACCCTAAGAGTCTGTTATAGGAGAACCAGCAGGTTAGATGCTACTGATTTTCAAGAAGAGGGAAAGAAATGTAACTGAAGGAACGGAGAACGAAAATGCAATATATTTCCAAATAAGAAACAGACACTACCTATAGTTACCACCTCTCATTATGGATGTTTGACTGGGCACAGGATGCAGGATCCTCGCCAGGACCTGGGCCCATCACCAAGGTCCCCCCCAATCAGCCCAGAATGAAAGAAAGATCCTAGCACCTCTAGAATGTTCATCCTATGACGGGGGGAGCTCAGTCCTACAGATCACTGGAATCTAGAGGCAACCTTCCAATTCCATTTCACACAAAAAGTGTAACTTCTCCCCACAACTGTTTTATCAGGACAACAATACAGAAAGTCAGGGTAGGCCAGTGGGAAGAGCAGTGGCTCTGGAGCCAGAGGTCTGAATGACTATAGGCAAGTCCCTTCACCTTCCTGGGCCTCAGTTTCCCCATCTGTAAGAGGTGGCTTACAAGGTCCCCTTCAGTTCTCAATCTACGAGTCTATGCTCCCATGCAGCCACATGTCTGGGTCTACGCTCTGTCTCCTCCACCAGCTGCTTCCCTTCTTTCCTGGGAGCAGGGCTTCCTGGGAGCAGGGCTGGTAAAACAGATGAGGCAGGAAGCAAAAGGTCAGAGGGACAAGAGAACCCAAAGGTGTGGCCATAGTGATACTGCAACCAACCACCAGCAGACATGTTTGTAGACAGAGGGCTCTAGGGTGGTAACAATATGAGGCCAGGGCACCATCATGAGGAATCACAGAACGTTATAGCCTTATGAGCCCACACCTAATGATCAATGGATATTTTGCAAGGAAACTGTAAAAAAGTGCAACACATTTTGCTGGTTGCAAAAAAATCAGCCCTTACTCAACACCTAGAAAGATCCGGTCAAGCAGACAGAATCACAGCCATAGTCCCTCAATTACCTCGCCACTTCCACAAGGAAAGTGCGTCACCAAGTGCAGGGCCCACACACAGAATGGCTGGTCCAAATCTCCTCGACAGAATAACATGTAAAAACCAAAGCTCATAATAGATGTCACCGTACTGAAACTGCAAAGCTCTCCAAAAGAGACTTAGTGAAACAAATAAAAACCACGTGGCAAGAAGACAAAGCACATTCCAAGGATGGATTTAAATCCATAATTTTACTCAACTCCAAAAGGCAATCATTTCCCCCTCTGCCAGAGACTAGAGAACACAGAACATTTCTGAATAGTAGGGTGGCAACTTCTGCCTGGACCATTTCTATCTGAAGTCCACTCAGTAGACACTGAGAAGAAAGGAAAGCTGATAACAGGGGCAGCCTGGCACTGTGGGGAAAGGCAGCTCCTGGCTTCCCCAGGCCTGCCCCTGACAACACCCTGGCTGGGTATCTGCGCCCATCCCACCACCTCCAGGCAACCCTAAGCTTCAACTGAGGCACAGACTTCAGGGCTCAATCAGGTGTTTCCAAGAAATCACAGGCCAGAGCAAAAGTCAAAAATCACAGTTCACGGGGAGATGGAACATAGAAGCCCTTGTCACCATCCCAATAGGAGGATGGCACCACCAGGGTCTCTATTCCAGTTTGAAAGGTATAAGCCCTTGTCACCATCCCAATAGGAGGATGGCACCACCAGGGTCTTTATTCCAGTTTGAAAGGTAAGGCACTGAGGCTCCGGCAAGTCCAATGATCCGCATCTCCGGTGTTAGAAGTGAGATCCGAACCCAGCTCTCCTGACTCCCAAAGTCCAGTCGTCTTCCCACTCTGCCATCATGAACAGATCTGCCCGATGAATAAACAACCTGACAAACATGGAAGGTCAAGGGCGTGGATGAATGGCATCCTGGATCACCAAAGGCTGGAGGCTCATTTAACTCTGGGGATGCTCCAGGTCAGCCCATGACAAGCAGACTTCATTTCTCTGGACCTCGGGTACCCCATTAGTTCAATGAGGAAATAGATAGGAGGCTCCCTAGTTCCCTTCTACCAGAGACAGTGGACGATCCTAGAGCACTGAGGCCACTGCTGCCCCAAAGGTGCATCTGCAGATTCTGAAGAGGGCGGCCCTCTCCCTTCCAGCCAGCTCTGAGCGAACCTGTGAAATGTCTGCAATTCTGTTTTCCCGTACCGATATGTATCCACAATTGAACATCAGTTGGGTCTAGCCTGGAGTCAGTGATGACCAACGTTGAATGAGGCTTCTTGTGCCTGGCCATCCAAGGTCAGATACCCTTGGTCCTAAAGATGCCCCAAAGTGATGGAGAAGAGCAGAGCACACATGGTTATTCCACTGAGTTTCCTTCTCTCAGTATTAAGGTGTCCAGGTGACTGGACAAGTGCCAATTGGTCAACAGTTAAAAATGGGCATGCACACATGCGCGTACATGCACACACACACACATGCATGCACGCACACACGCACGCACATGCGCATTTGAACTTCAATGTTTCTCATACAAGTGGCATAACCTAGTGATAGAACAAGCTAGTAAAAGAGGTTTCTATGCCAGTCATTCATTTAGACTCACCTACAGGGCTGGCCTCCATAATTCCTCTACCAGTTGCCACGTGCCCATCCATACATGCTCTGAGCCAAGTCCAAGACACACTATCACAACTGTCCAACACTTATTCCATCACTATCTGTCCTGCTATTGAGTCCACAACAGGTTCCAGAAAAGCTTTCCTGGCCAAATCTATGACTCACCCTTTGCATCCTTAGCTGGCGAGATGGAACTGGATGTTAAATTAGGAGGAGCAATAAATCTCAAAGTTATCCTCCTAATGTTGCTGCACAGGAGAGGATGAATGGCCAGGAGCCCCTTAGGCAACACAGCAGCGAGCCAAGTCAGAGGAGAAGGCGTGGGATCAGGACATTACTGCTCATGGCTTAAAGCCCTCAGAGGTCAGGGACGGTCAGATCGGTGAGAGGCAAGTGTGTGACAGACATAAAGTCAGGCCTGGCAGAGTCGAGTCCTGGACTTGAAGCCAGAGACCTGGGTGCAAGTCTTCCCTAGGCTGCTGGGCATGGCCCTTCCCCTCTCTATAGCCTTGGAGTCAGGAGGGTGCCAGCCCCACTCCATCTTCTGACACATACCAGGTGTGTGGGTCCTGAGTGCTCTAAGCCTCAGTTTCCCTAGCTGCAGAACTGCTTCACAGGGAGGTTGTGGGACTCCAAGGAGATCAAGTGTGTAAAGGACGTGACCAGCCTTAAAGCAGGTACTCCCAAAGTGGGACTTGAGAAGCTTGCCAAGGGGCCACAGCACCAACATCCCATGACAAATCCCAAAAGCAGTGGTGTGAGTGAAAACGTATAGACTGGAGGTGAAGTTGGGGAGAAGCCCTAGGGCACACCTAAAAATCTTAAAAAGAGACAGCTGGGGGAGGAATTCCTACAGACTAAAGCCAAATGAATGAGGTTTGGATATGAAACTCTTTCGTACTGAGCAAGAAAAAAATCCGCAACAGTGAGACACCAGAGGAGCCGCTCAGCGATCTCGGAACTAACCGAAAAACCAGAAGCGATTTCCAATTGATGAAGTTAGGGAGCTTTGGGTGTCCCTTCGGAAACCACTTCCCATTCTTGCTAAACCTGCTCCCAGAGCTTTCCTCCCATCTATCCCAGCCTGTTTCTGGGAATCGGGATTCTCAATCCTGCTCTCAGTCCAAGCCTGAGCGGGACACTGAGGCGCCTGGCTCTTTTAAAGTGAGGCAGAAATGGGGCGACTGGCGGACAAGAAGCATGATCTCTGTGACTGTTCTGCTGAACACGCAGCAGCTGTAGGACGCTAACAAAGGCGCTTCTAATCAGTGAGTCTTCTTCATGAAACACGGATCCTTTTTGGTTTTTACAGGCCCATTCCCTCCAAACTCTGGAACTGCTTCCCTTTCCTTGTGAGCAGAAGGCTTGGGAAGGTTTCCTGAGGAGCAGAAAAGCCATGCCTTTGGGTCTCTAGCAATGGCAGCTCGGGTTACAGCCTCCTGGTGTGGCTGACACCGGAGCCCAATTGGGAAGGGGATCTGAAAGTGCTGCCCTCAGAGCCCCGGGTGGGCGGCGAGCCAAAGTGAAACGCTCCCTCCCAGGGGCTGCACGAGGGCCGAAGCTGTCTCTGGTGTCACCGCGTCCTTGGTGCTCGGAGGCAGCATCTCCGCCGGCAGCAGACAAGTCAGATGCACACAAGCATGACGCAGAGCTGTAACTAGGGTGAGGCCACTGGGACTTGGCCCAGGGAAGGAAAATTTAGAGGATGCCCACAATGTCTTCCTGGAGCAGGCTTCATCCACTGCCCAGTTCCATTCAACATGAAAGCCTCCTTCCCCCTAGGCTGCTGAAGCCTAGCAATCTCAAGGTGTCTACTAAGACGAATGTCAGCCCCCCTGGAGCTACGCCCCTGACACCAATACCTCTCCAGCTCTGCCAGCAGTGGCCAGTCACCGGCCCCACCCCTGGCACAGCCAGTCCATAAGCCTAGGGGCCTCAAGCTCCAACACAGCAGCTCCACACTCCCCCACCAGCAGCAGGCAGCCCCCAGTCCCCAGGTGGCAGGACAGCCCCATGGTATTCCAAGGCAGGAGTCTAGTTCCTAGCCCAGGTGAGCCCCAACTCTACTAACAGAATGCTAATTATCACTGGCTCCAGGACTTCTTGGTCAGTACCAATGCCATGGATGTTTCTAATTCCTGTAAGATAGCTAGAAATCACCTAAGAGGTCTCTCCAGGCTGCCCACAAGAAACCATCATCTGGCTTCATCTACCCTGTTTCTCCAAGCTTCACCTCAGTTGGAAGAAGCACAAATGTAATCAAAGCTCAAGTCTCAAGTCTGTATTTATGGCAGATGGAAAAAGAAAGCCCTCCTATGGATACTACCACACCTTCCCTGAGTCAGGCTAAGTAAACTAAAAGTTGGAGCAAGCCTCACTCTGTCCTCCCATTACAACGGCTTCTCTGTGACCTTGGCCTTTCCCATGAGCAGCCCTCCACCCCCCAGCCAGGTGAGCCCTCGGCCTATCCCCCAGACTCTGGCTGTAGCTGGTTCCCACCTGGTACTGCTGCCTTCGCCAACTCCCCTCCAAACCAGCTCCCACGGTGCCCTCTTCATTAGGATAAAATGCAATCTCTTTCAGTTGGCAGTGCCCAACTCCTGCCCACCTTCGCCCCTTCTGCTGGTCAGCTAGATGGTCCCCCTGGCTGCTGACCCCCAGATCGCCACCCCCCCACTGCTGCCTTTGTACCCTCCCCTAATTCTCCCATTCCCCCAACGCCTGGGGGGCCCTTCTCTGTCCTCCCCTCTGCCTGGGAGAATCTCCAGCTTCCTTCAAAGCTGTTCAAGAATTCCTTCTCCACGAGGCCTCTCCTGATTCCTGTTATCTGAGCATCGCTGCCCACTGCCCCACACACCAGACTGCTGTGGCTTCATTGTGTGAGTGTACGTGTGTGGGTGCATGTGTACACACACGTGTGTATATACACAGACATACACACAGTTATATTAACTAATCCAAGTTCATGGCGTTTCCCCCCAGTAGAATGGGCGCTGCTGGATGGCAGGGGTCATTTCATATTTTGTCTTTGTATTCCTAGCAGTGCCTGGGACACAGTTGGAGCTCAATAAATGCACCTCTAGGTAGAACATAAGGATCTAATTGTTGTGGGTTCTTCGTTCTCTTAAAAAAGATTTCAAAAATACATTTTGAGAGTGGAAATGTTATCTGGGGGAATTCAAAGGTAGAGTTTTTATGAAAGGCCAAAGGCTTTTAAAAGAAAGCTAAAGACATGGGCCAAAGGCCCTTTTCATGAAAAAGCTGGCCACCCTCCAAGCCTAGAGCACCATGGCCCCTTCGGGAGGGGGCCTGGCACCTGCAGGAGAACTTCAGGGCTGAGGGCTAAGCATCTCACATTCCCCCAAACCTTCAGGGGGCTTTTAGCCCAGAGTTGCAGCAGAGTAAGTACCTGGGCTGGATGCTAGCCAGGCCCTGGAGGGAAACATCAGAATCACCACAAAGGTATGCTAGTCATGACCAAAAAGCCCAAGAGACTCGCTGGGCCCGATCCAAGCTTGGCCAAGGTGGGACCAGCTTGAGGGCCATCCCCCCAGGGAGGCTGAGCTGGTGTCTATGACTCAAATCCCAAGGCTTTTGTAAGGGTACCTTCTCCTGCTTTACTTTCTAACAAAAGCTAATATCTAGTCAGTCCCTTTTATTAAGAAGTTGGGTTTTACCTTTTTTATTTCTTAGTATTAAAATCAAGTCTTTCTTATCAAAAAGTCTGGTAGTGAAGCTACATTATGTCCCATCAACCCACACAGGAGTAAAAATCTGTTGAGAACAGAAAGAACTTGCAATTTCCCTTATTCCAATAATTTGGCTAAAGAAGGCCACTGGAACGGGGTTTCTAATAAGCTGGGTGGGTGGAGGCTTTCAGGAACCAAAACTCCAAACCCAAAGCTGGCTCATCATGCATATGCCACAGCTTATGGTGAATGAAGCAAGATGCTTTGTGAAATACCTTAAGTAATCCCATGATCCACAGAAAAACCACCCAAAATCCAAGCGCTCCAACTGGAATTTCAACTCCACACCTGACATCTCAAACAACCTCTAACTCCACCACTGAGAGGCAGCTCCTGGTTCCCACAGCAGCACATGGTGAATCACAACCATCTCACCAGGATGGTCCTTGGCTGACAGTCCATGGCCAACACCTGCCAGAGGTTGGCATCCCCTTCAAGCAGCCTCCAGGGTCACCTCCATGCCATGATTTGGCATCAGAAGACAGGCTCTGGTGGGAGAAAGCTAAAGGTTTTTGAAATATCTGTTTAAGAGTCCAATGCTCCTTCTTTGGTCATCAAGAACATCTTTTTTAAAAATCCAATTTTAAGAAGTATACAGGGAGGCCACAGTATGCTATAACACTGTGGCATCTACCAATAAGCACCAACAAACGACCAAGCTGAGTAACTAACGTAAGCATGACTAGAGGAACCCTATTCACAAAGGCTAGGAGTAACAGGTAACATACCTGGAAAGAACACTCAAACGCTGCTGGCGCTTTGTCAGACGCAGATGATGCTGAGCTATTTTTCCTAATTACAAGGGATAATTTCAGTGGGAGAAGGAAGCCAAGAAGTACGGTATATTCACAAATACTATGATGTAAAATTAAGTTGTCAATAAATCTTTTGGGGAAAAAACAGTTGTTGGAGCCACAGAATTCTGACCGCTCTGACCCTCTCTCAAGGGAGAGCTGGCTACTATACAAAGGCACATGGACTGGACTCCAGTGGCCTCTTCTAGGCCCCAGGCCTGACCCTGACCATGATTCACAGCCCCAGGGCCCTGCCTCTCTGCCCCCTCTCCAAAGCTCCCCAATGGCCCCATCCCCCAGGGTTATGGAAAAGTGCTTTGCTAACTATACACCACGACAAACGTGAGCTATGATTTCACTCCATCACAAAGCAAAGGGAATCTAAAGGCAGAGAGCCTGGTACAGGGGATGGCTAGGCTTGGAGTCCCAGGGTCCTGAGTGTGAATCCCAGCTCCAACATGGAGCTGTGTACCTTGACCTGAGTCTCCAGCTTCTCTTCCACAAAATGGGGTTAATCTCTGTAGTTCCAAATTTCCAGGGTTATTGTTAGCTCACGCCAAGCCTTATAGAAGTGCCAGCTACAACTGTACAACACAAAGAAACTTGGCCCCTCTGCCTCTGGGATACAAAGAAAAGAGTGGCCGGACCATCCTTCCCTGATAAGCTGGTTCCTCAGTTTGCAACAACCAAAACAAAAACCCAACAAACACAAGCTAAGACACTGACCTTGAAGCTTCTCGGGCTTCAACCTAAAAAGATGAGTAACAAAGCATACATTCACCCAGGCAGAGAAGAAAGGCCCAGGGCCAGGGCCAGCCAAAGTACACCTGGAGGTCCCAAAAGTTTGCCCATCAAGGGCTCCCTCCTCTATTTCATCTCTCGATCGATTAATGTGCAGCAAGGCCTGAGGTGGGGATGTGCTCGGCATGCTCTCTGCAGAGACGGCAGCCCCAGAGCCAGGCACGCAGGGGAGGCCCCATGCCAGCCCCAGGTGTCTCATTTTCAGAATGAGGAGCCAGTCTGGTGTTAAGGGCTCCAAGGCATTTTATTTGATCTTCACAACGGTCCAGGATGCTCGGCCCTTCAAGTTTGATTGTTCACTTTTGTGGGTGGGGAAACTGAGGCTTACAGGCTGGAGGGGCACACCCACGATCTAAGAGAGTGAGTAGAAGAGCTTGGACTTGACCAGAGTCTGGGAGATCAATACCAGACACTTCCTCCCTGCCTCTCTTGGGGGGTTCCCCTCTGTACCTCTGCAACGGATGGGATGGATCAAAGTCCAGAGCTGGCCAGGGCCTTAGCTAGAGGCCAGCCAGGCCACCCCTGTCCCCTTACTTTACAATCCCAGGCAGGGGTCTCATAGATGGCAAGTCTCTTAATGTTATGCTTCTTCGGGGTCTCAGAGTGGAAGAGACCCAGCGGCAGGCTCTCTCAAATCAACTCAGCAAATGTTTACTAAGCACCTCCGGTAGACTGGGGGCGATACAAAGTTTAGGGGGCTCCTAAGCTCTTCAGAGGTCTCCAGGACCCCGGGACCAGGACACTCAGGCAGAGAACTCTAATGCAGGCCAGAGAACCAGGCAAGTGCATTCAACTGCTGCACAAACAGGGCTCTGGGAGCCGGGAGGGGGCAATCCAGGAGGCCTCGAGGAAAAGCTGGCCTCTGAGTCAGGATTTAGAGGATAAAACGCACCAGGGAGGGCACTGGCCCATGAAGAACAGCAGAGATCCATTCCCCAGGCCTGGGAGAGCACAGCATGTTTCAGGGGACCAAAGTTGGGCTGGGGCAGAGCAGGAAGGAGGGAGGGAGAGAGAGGAGATAAGGCTGGGACCCGAGCCTCCAAGGCCGAGGATGCCTCCAGGAGTCACCGGGAGTCACCGGTGGCCATGGCCAGACTAGGAGGGGAAGGACCAGATAAGAAATGAGCACAAGGCTCTCCTCCCTGGGACTCACTTTTTCCATCAGCTCTAAGAAGAACCTTCTGGCTGAAATTCATTCAATCTGGAGTTAGGGAGCACCCCCATGCCAGCCGAGCCCCCTAGTTAAGTTAGGGGGACCTTAGTCAGCCTTGCGGCCTCTCTAGACACATCCCCTCCTTCACCTGGGAGGAGGTAGGGAACCCCACGGTTTCTGGGGTCCCTTCTGGCTCTGACACTCACTGACTCCCCCAAACCCCCTCCCTGGGCCCCAGGTAGATGCGGGGATCTCTTTAAGTCAGCTGGGTCACTCACTCACGTCCAAGTCCTTGACTTCATAACTCTAGCCAAACTCCCTTCTCTCCCTCTGGCCTCAGTTTCCCTAACTGTAAAAGAAAAGAGTCTGGTGCTCAGATCCCCTCCAGCTCTGCGTCCCCTCCCCCAATGAATCATCCATAAACCGGGTTCGAACCCCTCTCCATTTACACTCCAAGCTCCCTCCGCTCCCTTTGGTCTCAGTTTACCTCTCTGTAAAAGAAGTCCCCCTGACTCTCCCGGAACTTAGAAAGCTGGCGGCCCCGGCCCACCCCCAACGTGCTCCGGTCAAGTCCCTGTCCGCCTTCTCCGGGCCTCAGTTTCCCCATTTATAACAAGGAGGAATGCCCTCCAAGGTCCCTTCGGTGACCTCGGAAACCCGGCGGCCCGGGTTCGAGTCCCGGCGCTGGCGCCCCCGGGCCTCAGTTTCCCCTCCCGGGGCGAAGAGGCCGGGCCTCCCGGGCCGAGGACGGCCGGGGTCCCGCGCCGGGCCCGCTTCCACGGGGCTCCCGGCGGGCTGGGCGCCGAGGCCGGGCCGGGGCGGGGGGAGGCCGGGTCGGCGGCCACGCGAGGCCCCGGGCTGAGGCGCGGCCTAGTGGCCCGCGCTCCGGCTGGCCGCCGGGCCCCGGCCCCAGGCCGCCCCCCGGGTCCCCGGGGCTGGCTGCGCTCCGGCCGGCGGCTCTCGGGGCCGGCGCCCGGCCGGGGCCACTCACCGTAGATGGGCCGGAGGCGCCGGTCGTTAGGGTCCTGCACATGGCCCCGCGTCGCCATGATGACAAGCGCAGAGCCGCAGTGCGCACGCGCGGCGCCGGCCCCCGGGACGGGGCTGTTAAAGGGCCAGCGCCGCGCTCGGCGCCTCCGCCCGCGATCGCGATAGGACGGCGCGACAGGGGCAAGCGCGGCGCCGGGGCGGGGGCGGGGAGGACGGGAGGGAGCCAATAGGGCCGGCCGCTGGGCGAGAAGCCCGCCCTCGGCGCCCGAGAGGCAGCCCCAGGTTAAGCTTGTCGCCTGTCGCGAGGGTCCCGCGCCCGAGCCATTGGCTGCGGAGGCGGGGGCGGGGGTGGGATGGAAAGAGAGGAGGGTGCGTCTGGTCCGGGAACTGCAACTGAACTACTGAGGTTACGCCCGGGGAAACTGAGGCCCAGAAAGGTTACGTGACTTCCAAGGTCACAGAGACCACGAGGGTTGCTGGTGAAATTCGAACCCAGGATCCCAGGGCATAGACCTGAATCCGGAAGGAATTTCAGAAATCTTTTAATCCACCCCCCTC